>NW_017972436.1:161952-241372 GCF_001876935.1 Asparagus officinalis | reverse complement strand
GGACAAATTTTCAAAACCAACCCTTTTAGCATTTTATTTGCAAAAAACGACCTATTTTGAAAATAATTACAAAAACCGACCTGTTTTCAGCCCAGCGCTGAAAACAGGTCGGTTTTTGTAAAAAAGTCTCCGAAACATCACGGGAGTTCAACTCCCGTGAAGTTTATCGAGAAATTAAACTTCACGGGAGTTGAACTCCCGTGAAGCTTAATTTTGCTTAAAACTCCACGGGAGTTCAACTCCCGTGGAGTTACAGTCGAAAATTTCCAGCGAACCGATCTCGGTTCTTCGGGAATTTTTTGACTGCAACTTCACGGGAGTTCAACTCCCGTGAAGTTGCAGTCAAAAATTCCCGAAGATCCACTCTCTGGAAATTTTCGACTGAAACTCCACGGGAGTTGAACTCCCGTGGAGTTTTGGCTCCCCTATATAACCGCGCGTGCCCAGCCCGACAGCCCAAAACCCTAACCCTTCGTTCCGCCCCTGTGCCGTCGCCACCGCAGCAAGGATCCGCCGCCGCCCTTGCCTCCGACCGCCGCCGCCGACGCCGACCCAGCCTCCGACCGTCGCCGCCGCCACAGCTCCGACTGCCGCCGCCGTCAGATCTCAGATCTGAGTCAAAAAATCCAAAAAAAAGGTAAATTCTTCCTAAAAAAATATACTCTCTAATTTTTGTATACTCTCACTATTTGATTGTGATTATATGTAAAAATCTAGATTTTAGAATTTAATTATGAATTATTTTTGAATTTTGTGAAGAAATCTGAAAATTAGAAGGGAAATTATCAATAAATGTGAAATTTAGTGTGAAAATTATCAATAAATATAAAAATTATCAATAAATGTGAAAATTAGAGGGGAAATTATTAAATGGGAAATTATCAATAATTTTGTGAAATTTGTGAAGAATTAGTGTGTAATTTATCAATAATTTTGTGAAATTAGAGGGGAAATTATCAATAATTTCGAAAATTATTGTATTTAGATTTTAGAATTTAATTGTGAATTATTTACGAATTTTGTGAAGACGTATTAAATAATTTTGCGTATTTAGAGGTGAAATTATCAATTAATGTGGAAATTAGAGTTACTACCTAAATGTAAAAATTAGTAACAATCAATATTTATTTGGCTTTTCGTGTAATATTGATATTGAATTTTTCACTCTTCAGAGGTAACGATGAATGATCGAATTGTAATTCTCTGTTCTTATGATGGGAAGATTAATTACCTCGAGAATAATATGCCCGTTTATGAAGGAGGCACGACGAGACCGTTGTTCATAACAAAATCGTGTACTTTCGATGAGTTGGTTAATGAATTACACAAACTTACATTAACTAACTCACGTGAGTATCACCTCAGTGTGGTTTGCAATTATCCTGTTGTGGAGAACAGAACAAGTGGCATTCAAATATCAAGTGACTACGATATGGGTCTCATTCATGTCTTACACGACGAGAAGCGTTCGGTCGAATTGTTCATTGAAAAACATCAGAGAGATTTGGGCAAATCGTTGAACTACGAAGGAATGTATTCCCGCATGTTGGAGGATCCTGAAGTTGATTCTGTAGGCTTTTTATCTCCTCAACAAGATGAATGTTGGACACAATCACAATACATGAGCGGTCCTTCGTTCGTGGGCACTTCGAATGCTTTCGATACTAACACGGGAATTCAAGAAGATAATGCAAGTGTTGAATCCGAGAATGATGAAGAGGAGGGATTACAAATTAATAGCATGACCTTGATAGATCGTGATGACGGGGAAAACCAACACATCGACGGGGCTTATGTTAATAATGAGTATGTCGGCTTAGAGGATCCGCCGCCCGATGAACTTTATGTCGGTTTAGAGGATCCGCCGCCCGATGAACTTCAAGGAGATGAATGGATTGATAACTCCGCGATGGAAAGTGTTCCTATTGGCACTAATAGCGGTGTTGATACACAGGCCGAGGACTTCTCATTCATCAAGGGAGATCTTTACGAGAGTAAGGAGAAATTGATCCATGCTATTCGTACGTATTCCATTACAAAAAAATGTGAAGTTCAGGCCAACCAAAAATAATACTACAAGCTATAATGTGGTTTGTTTCTATCGCAAAGATGACGATGTCGAAGATAATAGTGGACACCACGACGGCAATGCGAGGTGTCCGTGGAAGCTTAATTCACGCTCGGGTTCAAGAGTAGGTGGGCAATTCAAAATCACGGCATACAATGGACTCCACACTTGTAGCAATCCTCGATTAGAGATGAATAACAAGAATGCGTCCTCTTCTTTTATATATCGATTGATTTTATCGCATCTAAGGGAGGATCTTGATCTAAGGCCGAAAGATATCCGTCTTTTAGTGCATAAAGCCACCAACTTGGATGTATCATATCACAAGTGTTGGAATGCTAGGAGGAAGGCGATGATAAAAATATTCGGGGATTGGAATAAATCGTATGAGATCTTACCTCATTATCTTGAAGCACTCAAAAGAGAAAATCCGGGGACTGTCTACGAAGTATCTTCGGACCCCGTTGATGGCGGAGAACGGCGGTTCACCGGTGTATTTTGGGCATTTGGGCCCTGTATTGAGGGGTTTCGTCATTGCCGTCCTCTTCTTAGCATTGATGGAACTCACTTATATGGTAAATACAAAGGCGTTTTGCTTGTTGCAACCGGAGTTGACGCGGATGGCGGGTTGTTTCCTTTAGCATTCGCAGTGGTTGATGTTGAAAATACAGAGAATTGGGCTTGGTTTTTTGCATGCATTAGATATCATATCCCTAGTGTGGGGACGCGGCCGATTACATTCATATCCGATAGGATGAAAGGAATTCCAAGAGCACTCCAACAACATTTCCCGTCACCACATGCACATCGCTATTGCTTGCGACATATTAGAGACAACTTCAAGAAGAAGTATGGAAACGCTCAGGTTCAAGACTTACTTTGGCACTAGTTGCTAAAACTTTTTACAGGCTTAATAAATTCTTTGTTCGACGTCGAGAACTTGGTGAAAATATGCGCTCCCAGCTAACACCGAAGGTTGATGAAATGCTAGCGGCTCGGATTGTACAAGCTCGGTCATTTCAGGTTGTACGATACAGTTTTAATGAATGGGAGGTGCTCGAGGGAATAACCCATAGAGAAAATCGCTCTTACAAAGTCAATATGTTGGTGGATCACACTTGTACGTGCACTTGCAATGTACCGCAACTACAATTGATTCCTTGTTCACATGTTGTAGCAGCTTGCTCCGACCTACAGGGTGGTGCTCGCATTTCACATTATGAATTTGTCGACGCTTGGTATTCTGCATACAACTATCAACAAACCTACAAAGAGTGTTTTCGTCCACCATACGATAGTCGACATTGGACACAAGATGGGCCACGGATATTACCTCCACTGTATAAAAGATCGGCGGGGCGCCCTCGTTCCGTGCGTATTAGAAATAGTATGGATGACGGACGTGAAGGAGCTAGGAGGAGAAATAAGTGCAGTAGATGTGATCAACCGGGTCACAACAAAAATAGGTGTCCAGTTAGTATTAGGCGTTGATTTGTATTATGTATCGTTTTGCACTATGTCATTCGTAGTTGTTATCTTTGAAGCGTATGATACTCGTTATTTGTAATATGTTCTGTATGCAACTCCGTTCATTTCACCCATGCATTTGTATTATGTAGCGTTTTGCACTATGTCCGAACCAATTTGTAATATGCTATGTATGATACTGTGTTCATTGCACTTTGTATATATGCTCATATTTTAATCACAGGTCTATTCATTATGGATCCGGGACCGGAGAATCCCGACGTTTTGTACCTTCAGGCGAGTCATTGTTCAGACCATATTGGTTCGGGAGAGGTAATACGAATAAATTAGATATATATTTCTTCGATTAATGTAATTTTTTAATGAATATACTTAAAACTGATTCTCGTTTTATGTGCAGCCCGTACCAGAGTACACGATGATCGAGCATTCCCATAGTCATTCGGCATGGGTCATAGAGGATGAGAGGGTACTAGCTTTGATCGCTCAGGCCGGTTTTCGACCGTGTTCGACGATTCGTTATATCAGGCTTGATTGGCCGCTTATCACTGCTTTGATTGAGAGGTGGAGGCCAGAGACCAACACCTTTCACATGCATATAGGGGAGTGCACGATCACTTTACAGGACGTGGCCGTCATACTTGGGCTCCGGATTGATGGACCGGTAGTTACGGGCACCGACGATCATAGTTGGCCGGAGGTATGTGGCCGGCTACTTGGACAGGTTCCCGACTTGAGGAGTGGTGCGATGAAGCTATCGTGGCTTCGTCAGACATTTCAGGGCGACATACCAGAGGATGCCTCTGATGAGACGCTCCAGTTTCATGCTCGTGCATACATATTGCACATGATAGGGTGCGTACTATTTCCTGATGCGAGCAAGACTCTCGTACATGCACGATGGCTGCCACTGCTGGAGGATTTTGGTGTATGCGGGGCACTATCGTGGGGCAGTGCGGTGTTGGCATATTTGTATCGAGAATTGAGTAGAGTATCTCTGATGCAGAATAAAGAATTCAAGGGATGCTGTACGTTGATACAGATTTGGTCATGGGAGCGCATTCATATTGGACGACCCACTTTACTTATGCACCGTGACTTAGAGGGGCAGTATCCGTTGGCATACAGGTATAATTGTACACACACATATTTCATTCGTAACCTGAATATTTGTACTTATATATTCGCTATTCTGCATATAGGTATAACGTGCGATACGCTCAGTACAAATCAGCGACGCGTCACCGTCAGTTTTACCGAAATGAGCTTGATGGCCTCCAGCATGAACAGGTAAATATAAAACTCAAGAAGTATGAATATTATAGTTTTTCTGTATGATAAAGATAAATGTTTTACTTTATTTCAGTTCAAGTGGAGACCCTATACACCGCCGGAGCTCGATATACATTCTCTTGCACCTATCTGCCGAGATAGTCCCGGCTTGTGGAGAGCCAGAGTTCCATTGATCTGTTGGGAGATCGTAGAGATGCATGTACCGGACCGTGTGCTACGGCAGTTTACACTCTCTCAGCATATTCCAGATCCTGTCGAGCAGATCAATCGTCGGCGGCGCCCTACATCGCACCGGACTGACTGGGCCGTAGTCCGTGCGGACTACATAGGCAGGTGGGTTCAGAGGTGGGATTGCATACAGGATACGAGGCCCACAGCTGTTGACTATACCACGTATATGCGTTGGTATTGGGGTATCACACGTAGATGGATCACGCGTGACCCACAGCCTTTAGCTGGACACATGCCACGCCCACCGACAGATAGTTACATCCCTAGTGGGATGAACGAGAGAGATTACGTAAGTTTCTAAGCTAAATTATAATATTTTTTATTGAGTTGATACTTAATAAATTGTTTACCACGCAGGTCCGTGTTTTAGATAGCATTGATGCTGATATTGATGCGCACGTGACTGAGATTCAGGATCAGGTGGCGTTAGGTCTCCTCAGCAGGATCAAGAAGAGCATAGCGCAGGTGTTCCATAAGACAGTCTCGGGAGGTCGAAACACCCCGGGGGTGTCTAGGAAAAGCCTAGACACCCCAGGGGTGTCTAGGCCCCCTACCTAGCCCCTATAGCCTCCTAGAGCCTATAAATAGCCCCCTTGGGCCTTACTTTTGAGAGGAGGATTTTTGGAGAGCCTTGGCGAAGCCCTGCTGCAGCAAAGAGTCATCGAGCGCTTCAACCAAGGAGGAGAGGTCGACATCAGCCTTCATCACCCTCTTTCCCCCTTCTTTCCTTAGTATTAGCCTTTAGCGTTGATACTAAGAAGAGCTATTACCTCGTTTTAGCCGAGGTATACGCTTATAGCTTCTAGATCTCACGCGGATCGACGAAGCTCTGTCCGATATTTCTGGATCAGAAGTTTCTAGATCTCACGCGGATCAACGAAACTCTGTCCGATTTATCCGGACCAGATCTGAGTGCCCCGGTGGTCCACGGATATCAACATCCCCGTCACAGGCCAAAGACCCACGCAAGCGAGACCGCACCAAAACGGGATCTCGTGTTTATTTTCGAAAAGTTGTAATCTTTGTTTTGTTGCACAAGGAGGTCTTATAAAAAGACCGACCTTTTTTATCGATTCTTGTTGTAACGTTTGAAGTTGTAACAGATTTCGAAAGCAATGAAAACAGCGACTTTCACCGAAAACAAGCTGGCGACCACAGTGGGAGCCAACGGCATCGCAACCGACGCCGTCGTGACGCAACCGGCACTTAAGATCCGGGTGAATGAAGAGGTCGAGTACGAGTTCGACCAGCAGAAGTACGAAGAATACCTCTCTTCCTCCTCCTCCAGATCCGCCTCTCCAAACGGGTACAGAAAGGTAACCTCTTTCATAAATGATTGCAGGTCCTTCGGTTCAAAAATCCAAGACCCCGTTGCCGCCTCTGCACTTGCACCACGCGACGTCCCCACGTCGTCCAAAATGGTCGAGATCGCAGATCCGGACTCCTCTTCCGCCGAAGAGATGACTGTAGGCATCAAAAATTGCCTATAGTTCTCCACAACCGGTTCAGTGTTAACGAACGACAATGAACATCACCATCCGATCCACATAAGCCTAATCGACGTCGACGAACGACTGAAGTGAATCGACGAGTTACATGAGCGGATAGGACTTCGGAATCACGAAGACCCGGACCAATCGGGAAGCCCGGCACTGTTCACAAAAAGGACAACGCCCTCCATGCCTCGACCACTCTACAGATAATCCAATCACCAGAGCGGATCAAACTCTTCGTCACGCATCCAACGCACCCGGAATCACTCAAATCCGAATCCGGACGAAGAATATACAGGGGAACCAACAAAACACCTAAACGGAGTCCCGGCCAGTCGAAATACCCCGGGGTGTCTAGGATCTCGAAAGAGAAACACCCGGGAAGCGGATTCTCACTGTCCGTGTACCAAATTTATCAGGGCAGTATTATCAACATGTAGCTGCCCCAAGACCGCTCCGCAGAGGGTCTCGATATTCGAGAGAATTTCCGATGGAATGACGAAGCCCAAATCAAGGCGTTCCCACCAAAGAGGATCAGTTGCTCAGGATGATGAACTCCTAGAAGTTACCATCAACATGGTCAACAAGGGAAAATCCCCAATCGTTTCAAGTGGTTCCGACCCTAATTTCTCTCCAAGAAGCAGAGTCAATTCGGGAGTAGCTCAGCTTCAGCTAGAAGCCGTCGGATATAACGACGACCATGGGATCCATGAAGGAGTCCATTCCGATGATGAGTTCTCAGATTCTTATTCCGCGCTCGCCTCTGACGATACAACGTAATCGTTGAAGAGGCCCTGGCTAAGCAGAAGGAAATCTTCAAGTTCGAAATGGAAATGGCTATGCAAGAGATGAGACAAATGCACGACCAACAAATCCGAGCTTTGTCAAATCAGCTAGTTGAATCCAGCCGTCACACCCAGAACGCCGCAATTGACAGCGATCCGGAAGTGGTCGAAGTCGTCATAGCTGACACACCGCCCAAAAATACTGGGGGTGGCCCCACTAAAAATAACAACGCTGGGGGTGGATCCATCAATGATGATAACACTGGGGGTGGCCGTATTATTCCTCTCGAAAATTATCCAAAACAAGATATAGATGAGGCCGAAAAGATGAAGGATCTCGAAAGAAAAATTGACGCCCTGATGTCTGCTCGAGAGGTGAAGAGGACCGGTATTCCGTGTCCTTACCCAAAAAAGTGGGATTCGATCCCGTATCCGGCGAAGTTCAACCTGATCAACTTCACGCCGTTCGGCGGGAAGGGCTCACCCACTCAGCATCTAATCTACTTCAAGTCCCACTTGGGGGTGATCTCTGGCAACGAGCCTTTGATGGTTCGGTCATTCGTTGGCACCCTTCGCGGGCCTGCTTTCGATTGGTACCGCCGTCTCAAGCCCGAAAGCATCAACAGCTGGGAGGACCTGGAAAGCATGTTCCTCGCTCATTTCTTCGATGATGACACCGAAGTGTCGGTCAGGACACTCTTCGATATGAAACAAAAAGACGGAGAGACGGTGGACACCTTCGTCAAACGCTTCCGCAATCAGGCAATGAACTGCAAGGATCCCGTCACGGAGGAGTTCATCTTGCAGACCTGTCATAACAATTTGTCCATTAACATCTTGGACGTTATGGGAATAGAGCCGTTCAGTACTTGGAGATAATTGAAGGTGCGCGGAGAACAGGCCGAACGCTTCCTCAGAATGAGGAAGGCCGAGAGAAGCCAACCGATGGTTAGCCCTCTGAATTCGAGTCTCGTACCTCATGATGAAGGGGACGCACCTGCAACAGTTATTGACGATAATCAAACGTCACAACAACAGTTCCAAAGACAACAGGAAAATTCGGATCCAAGACTCCAAAATGAATATTCCTTCAAGGACGAAGACATTCCCGCCATCTTCGAGTCTCTTCTCGAAAACAACAAAATCAAGCTCCCGCCCATCACGCATCAAGAGGAAGATGGCGATTCTGCAGATCCAACGTACTGCGCGTACCACAGGAGGATTCTTCATCCATAACTCCAAAGAGTACAAGAGTATAAACTGTTCCTCAATACTCCAAAGAGTACAAGAGTATAAACTGTTCCTCAATACTCCGAAGAGTATATGAGTATAAACTGCTTCTCACACTCCAAAGAGTATACGAGTATAAACTGTTTCTCATTCCTCCTACCGGTATAAGAGGTTAAACTACTCCCTGATACTCCAATAGGTATATGAGTCTAAACTATTTCCTACCATTGACGGGAAGTTCCTGGAGGATATTACGCTAATATTCTTAAGGATAACCCGGTCGGATAACAAAGTCAAGCTCAGTTCCAAGGGAGAAGCTGGGGGTGGATAATCCAATGTATCGGGAAGTTCCCGGAAGAATACCACATGAGTATTCTTAGGGATAACCCGGTCATTGTGGAATTGATGAATAAGAAATTCACATTCGAACTCTGAAGGTCAGAATGTCTTTTCTTATTCTCATTCTCTAACTCTTATGAGTTATTTTCGTGAGATGAGATCCAATCCTCTGATAGGTTAATCTTTCCTCACCAAACCATCCGCTGATCAAATCAAACTCCATTTGCCCGTCGTTGGCATTTCTCAGACTTAACGTGCTAGGTCCTAAACGCCTAGCATTAAAGTCTCCCTTTGAGTGATAATACGAGTTGGCATTTTCTTTGCTACCCGTATTCCACTTTCTTTTGCTTTCTGGTCAAACCTCTAAAAGTTAGGGCCAAAGCCAAAATCCCCTCTCGGTTCCTCTAATGAACGAGATGTCCACTTTCAAATCGAGTGATCAAACCTTCCGACAGTTAGGGTCATCTCAAACTCCTGCTTGGTCAAACCTTCCTACAGTTAGGACCAAACCCACAATTCACTCTCGATAAACGAGAAATTCACCTTCAGTTCGATAATCAAACCTTCCGACAGTTAGGGTTATCCGAATCTTTCCAATTCTCGGAGTGGAGATCCCACTCTTAGTTTCATCCTTCCGGATTCTGGGGGTGGAGATCCCACCTCGAGTTTCCTTTCCAGCTTAAGATAGAATATAAAATTCTTCCTCTTTAGCGTCGGGAGATAGAATATAAAATTCTTCCTCTCCCGTTTCCTTTCCGGCCGAAGATAGAATAAAAAATTCTTCCTCTTCAACACCGGGAGATAGAATATAAAATTCTTCCTCTCCCGTTTCTCAGTCTGTCTTTGCTTTCAGAAAAGACACGATTCTCAACTTCCAATCCGGGCACTCAATGCACGGGGAATTTCATCCCGAAGCCTAAGTAGAGATAAGTCAACGCCTAACACGCGTTGCCGGGTAGTCTATTTCCGTGAGAAAGACGAAGCCTATGTATTCAAAATCATAGCACAAAGCCTCAGAGAGTTTACTCTCTTAGCACAACGTTACATGCGGAACGGATTGAGACAATCCGCATGCTAGCCCGGCTCAAACGGTAGTCGGTAAAGGCTAATCAAATCCGTTGAAGGCTGGGGATTAGCCAAAAATCCTAAAGTCAACACCTAACACGTGTTGCCGGGTAGCCTTTTCCCGTAAGAAAGACGAAGTCTACGTATTCAATATCATAGCACTAAAAGGGTTAACTCTTTTAGCATAACGTCACATGCGGAACGGACTTAAATAATCCACATGCTAGCCCGACTCAAACGGTAGTCGGTAAAGGCTAATCAAATCCGTTGAAGGCTGAGGATTAGCCAAAAATCCTAAAGTCAACGCCTAACACGCGTCGCCGGGTAGTCTATTCCCGTGAGAAAGACGAAGTCTACGTATTCAATATCGTAGCACTAAAAGGGTTAACTCTTTTAGATTAAATGTCAATGCGGAACGGACTTAAACAATCTGCATGCTAGCCCGACTCAAACGGTACAACGCCGGTCAACGCGTAGCCCTAGGTCAACGCCAGTCAACGCGTTGCGACAAAAGTCAACGTTCGACGATTCGAAACCCTAGGGTCAACGCCGGTCAACGCGTAACCCTAGGTCAACGCCAGTCAACGCGTTGCAACCAGAGTCAACGTTTGACGATTCGAAACCCTAAGGGTCAACGCCGGTCAACGCGTAACCCTAGGTCAACGCCAGTCAATGCGTTGCAACCAAAGTCAACGTTTGACGATTCGAAACCCTAGGGTCAACGCCGGTCAACGCGTAACCCTAGGTCAACGCCAGTCAACGCGTTGCAACCAAAGTCAACGTTTGACGATTCGAAACCCTAAGGGTCAACGCCGGTCAACGCGTAACCCTAGGTCAACGCCAGTCAACGCGTTGCAACCAAAGTCAACGTTTGACGATTCGAAACCCTAAGGGTCAACGCCGGTCAACGCGTAACCCTAGGTCAACGCCAGTCAACGCGTTGCGACAAAAATCAACGTTCGACGACGCGTAACCCTAGGTCAACGTCGGTCAACGCGTTGCGACAAAAAGTCAACACACGGGGGTCCGAAACCCTAAGCCAGCACAATGTGGCGGAGGTAGTTCAAAGTCAACTCAATGACACGAGCCAAACTCAATTCATCAGCTGCAAACTCGAGACTCGGAAAAAATTGCTGTATTCATTGCTGCATTCATTACAACTTCGATCGTTACAATGAAATAAAAAGATAGCCACAGGAGTCCAATTGACGTCGACGAACGACTGAAGTGAATCGACGAGTTACATGAGCGGATAGGACTTCGGAATCACGAAGACCCGGACCAATCGGGAAGCCCGGCACTGTTCACAAAAAGGACAACACCCTTCATGCCTCGACCACTCTATAGATAATCCAACCACCAGAGTGGATCGAACTCTTCGTCAAGCATCCAACGCACCCGGAATCACTCAAATCCGAGTTCGGACGAAGAATCTACAGGGAAAACAACCAAATCACCTCAAACGGAGTCTCGGGAGGTTGAAACACCCCGGGGGTGTCTAGGAAAAGCCTAGACACCCCAGGGGTGTCTCGGCCAAGCTGAGACACCCTAGGGTGTCTCGGCCCTGGCCGAGACACCAGGGGGTGTCTAGGCCCCCTACCTACCCCCTATAGCCTCCTAGAGCCTATAAATAGCCCCCTTGGGCCTTGCTTTTGAGAGAGGATTTTTTGGAGAGCCTTGGCGAAGCCCTGCTGCAGTGAAGAGTGGTCGTGCGCTTCAACAAGGAGAGGAGAGGTCTACATCAGAGCCTTCATCACCCGTCCGATCCTTAGTATTAGCCCTTGGCGTTAATACTAAGAAGAGCTCATATCTCGCTTTAGCCGAGATAGACGCTTAAAGCTTCTAGATCTCACGCGGATCGACGAAGCTCTGTCCTATTCTTTCGGAACAGATCTGATTGCCCGGTGGTCCACGGATATCAACGTCCCCGTCACAGGCCAAAGACCTACGTAAGCAAGAGATGATAAACGGATCTTGCGTTTGTTTGAAAAGAGTTGTATTTTTTTTGTTTTTTTTGTGTAAGAGTCTTATAAAAAGGCTATCTTTTTGTTTCATTGTAACGATTGAAGTTGTAATGAATGCAGCAATGAATACGACAACTTTTTTCGCAAACACCTGATTTTTAAATCATTAAAAAGTCTAGAAAATCGATTAAAATATAAATATTCTCTTTAATAATAAAATTTAATATTTAAATACTAGGAAAATTTTTTAAATCAGTATCGAAAATTCATGATCATTACATTCTACCCCCCTTAAAACAAATTCCGTCCTCGGAATTAAATAAAAGGACGAAATATAAAAATGGATTCACTTCAATTCATATAAATTTCAAAATATTTTGCATAAATAAAGAAGGTCATACAAGGTGATTCAAATTAGATACAAGACATGACAGCTAAGATTCAGGAAATAAATGAGGGTATCGCTGTCGCATCTCAGACTCAGTTTCCCATGTCGATTCTCCAGGAGAATCTGGGTGCCACATCACACGAACAAGCAAAACGGTCTTATTCTGGAGGGTCTTCTCCCTTTGGTGTAAAATCGCCACAGGCTGCTGCTCGTATGTCAAATAAGATCGCACCTCAATCTCCGAGAAATCTACGACATGACTCGGATCTCCAACGTATCTTCGCAACTGAGAAACGTGGAATACGTTACGCACTCCAGCCAGGGTGGGTGGTAATGCAAGTCGGTACGCCACCTCTCCCACTCCCTCTAATACGTCGAAAGGTCCCACATATCGCGGACTTAACTTCCCACGCCTTCCAAATCGAATGGGGCCTCGGTTGGGGAAATCTTCAGGAACACATGATCTCCTGGCTGAAACTCCAAGTGCAGACGCTTCGCATCTGCCCAATGCTTGAATCTATCATGTGCTATGCGAAGTCGCTCCCGAATGATCCTGACTGCATCAACTGATTTATCAATCAACTTCGGCCTGAGAATCTCTCTCTCACCAACATCGTCCCAACTCAGCGGAGAACGACACTTCCTGCCATACAATGCTGCAAAAGGGGCCATTCTAATACTAGCCTGGAAGCTTTTGTTGTATGAAAATTCCACCAAATGCAAGTGATCTTCCCATGACCCGTGGAAGTCAAGCATACAAGCTCTAAGCATATCCTCCAAAATCTGAATGGTCCTCTCTGACTGCCCATCGGTCTAGGGATGATAAACCGTGCTAAAACTGAGACTGGTCCCTAGACTCGATTGCAAGCTCTTCCAGAACTCTGAAGTAAATTGGGTATCACGATCCGAAACGATGCACACTGGAACTCCGTGTAATCGTACGATCTCCAGCAATACGAGAGATTTACTAACACTCTTGGAAAAATAACTCATTGAAATATATAGAGATAAATGTTTTACCCCCATGTATCTCTGAGCAAGATGCTCCGTCGACTGTCCCACTCGGAAAGGAATGAAGTGAGCTGATTTGGTTAATTGATCTACGATCACCCAAACAGCATCATTTTGCTTAGTGCTCCGAGGTAAGCCAGTAACGAAGTCCATAGTGACATGTTGCCACTTCCACTCTGGAATAGGCAATGGCTGCAAAAGACCTGCGATGCGCTGATGCTCTGCCTTCACTTGCTAACATACAAGGCACTTAGCCACACTACGAGCCACATCTCTCTTCATACCACGCCACCAATAATCCAGCTTCAGATCCTTATACATCTTCGTACCTCCAGGGTGAATAGAATACGGTGAGCTGTGAGCTTCCCGTAATAACTCCTCTCGAACATCTCCTCCTGGTATGCAGATACGACTCCCAAATCGTAAGGATCCGTCTTCATGAACAACAAATTCCGAACGAAGACCTACCACTGCTAACTCTCTGCACTTCTGAAGAAATGGGTCATCTGCTTGAGCTACCTTGATTCGCTCGACCAGTGTCAATTGAATCTGAAGATTCATCAAGGAAGCGGTGATACTTGGAAGAAGAACTTCTATACTCATATCCCTCACTTACTGCTGAAGTCTCCACTGCGCCGTGAGGGTCATGATTGCCGGCAAGCGACTCAAAACATCTGGTACCACATTAACCTTACCAGGGTGATACTGAAGATCAATGTCGTAATCCGCCATCAGCTCTAACCATCGGCGTTGCCTCATGTTGAGCTCCTTCTGAGTAAATATGTACTTCAAGCTCTTGTGGTCAGCGAACACCTTCACTTGCTCTCCCAACAAATAATGTCTCCAGAGCTTAAGGGCAAAAATCACAGCTACCAATACCAAGTCGTGGGTAGGATAATTCTGTTCATGCTTCTTCAACTGATGAGAAGCATATGCCACCACATGACCATCCTGCTCCTGCTGAAGAACGCATCCCAATCCTCTACCTGATACGTCGCAAAAAACCTCAAAGTTTCCTCTCTTATCTGGTATCGTCAAGACCGGGGCCAAAATCAGTCGAGACTTTAACTCCTCAAATGTCTGCTCACAAGCGTCGGACCAGATAAACTTAATATCCTTCC
The DNA here is from genome assembly GCF_001876935.1 of Asparagus officinalis. Taxonomy (NCBI): domain Eukaryota; kingdom Viridiplantae; phylum Streptophyta; class Magnoliopsida; order Asparagales; family Asparagaceae; genus Asparagus; species Asparagus officinalis. The sequence continues at coordinate 226,896 of NW_017972436.1, read as the reverse complement.
TCGTAAGTCGTGTCATCGGCTCCACAATCTTCAAAAAATCTCTGATGAAGCGACGGTAGTAACCAGCTAATCCCAAGAAGCTCTTAATGTCTGACACCAACTTAGGGGTAGACCAATCCTTCACTGCAGATACCTTCTCTGGATCTACTGATATGCCGTCTCCTGACACCACGTGTCCCAGAAACGCTATACGATCTAGCCAGAACTGGCACTTACTATACTTGGCAAATAGCCGATGCTCTCTCAAGGTCTTCAACACGTACCACAAATGCTCTGCATGCTCTGCTTCACTCTTAGAGTACACCAAGATGTCATCAATAAAGACCTCCACAAACTTGTCCAATACATCATAGAATACCAAATTCATCAGGTTCATGAATGTTGCCGATGCATTAGTCACACCAAACGGCATCACTAAGAATTCATAATGTCCATATCTCATCCGGAACGCAGTCTTGGGGACATCAGAATCCCTAACCTTCACCTGGTGATACCCGCTCCGTAAGTCTAGCTTAGAAAATACTATCGTTCCTCCCAACTGATCGAAAATATCATCGATATATGGAAGTGGATACTTATTCTTCACTGTCACCGCATTCAACTCCCGGTAGTCGATGCACATCCGCTTGGATGAAGTGGATACTTATTCTTCACTGTCACCGCATTCAACTCCCGGTAGTCGATGCACATCCGCTTGGATCTATCCTTCTTCCCTACAAGCAACACAGGTGCTCCCCAAGCCGATACACTGGGTCATATCAAGCCTCTCTATAAAAGACCATCCAACTGAGTCCGAAGCTCGGCCAACTCAGTTGGGGGCATACGATAAGGAGTCTTGGAAATCGGAGCAACTCCCGGCTACAAATCTATGGAAAACTTAATTGCCCGATCCGGTGGCAATTCGTAAATATCGTCGGGAAACACATCTTCAAATTCCCAAACTACAATTGGCTTCTCGGATTCCACTTGCATCGCAGCTAGCGTCACCTTCTTCGGTCTAGCTCTAAACTCCACAGGTCCAACCGATGTGCTGCAACTAAGGAACTCAAACCTCGGGTGATCCGGTATCTCAAACACTACGCTCCGACAACGACAATTAATGGTGGTAAAGAATGACCCCAACCAATCCATCCTAAATACTGCATCGAAGCTCGGCAAATCAATCACCAGAAAGTCTGTGAAGAGTTCCCTCCCGCAGATGACTACAGGGCATGCTTCATAACCACTAGATGATACTAAGACACCACTGCCTGTGTTGATATTCCAGCCTGTAGTTAGAGAAGCTATAGGAAGAGAGTGGGCACTCGCAAAGCGATGAGATAAGAAACAATGGGAAGCTCTAGAATCAAAGAGTGATAAAGCAGGAACGGAAGAAACAAGAACCTTGCCTATTATAGGAGGATGTAAATTCAACTAACTTAGTATTCTTAAACAATCCTATCATAATATCATTATGTAATAAAAAGTTCATATGTAATTAAGACTAAGATAAACAATTCTTACCAGTGATAACTTGATCGTTCGCCTCAGCTTCTACGGCTGACATCATGAACGTCTGTCGCTGAGGTTGCTGCCTGTGTGCTTCCTGATAAAGCTGCTTCTGTGGAGGAAGAGGCCCTGCTCGAGGATAGAGTCTGTGCTGAGGCTGTGCTGTCGGGGATGGCCGAGGTGGAGCTGGAAGAGCTGCTCGAACTGAAGGTGGGGGCAAACGAGCGACTGATGTGATCGAGGACGCACAAGTATAGCACAAACATAGGTTTGCGGCGATTCCTGCTAAGTTATGCTCGGATCATAGCCACAATAAGCAAAAACCTCACTTAAAGACTGACCATGAGACTGAACCTCCAGGTGCACTGATAAGGGTGAACGCCTGCTGAAATGGCTGACGCTGAGAATACTGCCTCGACATTCCGGGTCGGAGCTGCTGGTGTCCTGCTCTGAATCAAGTGTGAATCTTCTGGTTCCTTCTGCACGCTTTCAATCTCACGTGCTGCATCCAATACGGCGTCGTGAGTCACGACAGCCCTACCAGCCAAACCCAATCTGATATACTTGTCCAGCCCTTTCTGGAATTGGTGCTTCCTGATAGTGGGGTCTGTAACCTTCCTGATAGCGGCCGGCGTCGGGAGCGTCGGCGAGGTTAGGCGCAGCGAGTAGTGATGGCTCAGGGCGCTTTGGCGCAGCGGAAGCGGCGTCGTCGGAGCGTTGGCATGGCCGCTGGAGAGTCGAAGGAAGAGTTGGGAAGATGAGTTGAGTTCTTTTAAGAGAGAGAGAGAGAACAAAAGAGAGATGTGTTGTACGAGAGAGAGAATAGACTGGTGATAGGATTTCTTAGGAAGCGTGATGGAGAGATATAACTAAATAGTGATGGGGTTGTGTGAACGTGATGGAGAGAGAGGGGGAGAACATGGTTGGTGGGGGAAAACATGAGGTAATCTTTCAGGAAGTGGGGAGAGAGAGAGGGGGTAAATATAATATTTAATTATTATTACTTAAAACAAAAATGCATCACAAAATTATTAAATTTTACAAAAATTTAATTAAAAATTATTTAATTTGTATTTAGCCAAATAAATACAAAACCTGATTTTTAAATCATTAAAAAGTCTAGAAAACTGATTAAAATATAAATATTCTCTTTAATAATAAAATTTAATATTTAAATACTAGGAAAATTATTTAAATCAGTATCGAAAATTCATGATCATTACAGATACAGGTGGATCCGAGTATATGAATTTAGAGGAACTTCCATATGGGTACGACAAAGTCAATTCTGACCGAAGAACGGAGGAGGCTCCAGGTGCAGAAATGACTACCCAGGGCGTGGAGCTTAGAAGGTCATCCAGGGTACCCAAACTGAATCCTAGATATCTCTTATCACTTGATTATTTTCTTTTGATAGATAGTGAAGAACCAGAGTGCTATGACGAGGCTATGCAAGTGAGTGAATCTCAGTAGTGGGAGTATGCAATGCAAGAGAAGATGGATTCTCTACACACTAATGAGACATGGGAGTTAGTCTAGGTACCTGCACAGAAGAAAGCCTTGCATAACAAATGGGTCTATCGGGTCAAGCATGAGAGTAATTAAAGCAAGAGATACAATGCCAGATTAGTCGTGAAGGGGTTCCAACAGCGGGAAGGAGTAGACTATACAGAAATATTTTTCCCCCGTTGTGAAGCTCACCACCATTAGAGTGATGTTGACCTTAGTAGCTGCAGAATGTCTCTACCTTGAGTAGTTAGATATGAAGACTGCCTTTCGTAATGGTGACTTGGATAAAAAAATCTACATGAAGCAACATGTTGGCTTCATTAAAGAAGGAAAAGAAGAGATGATGTGTAAGATTAAGAAGAGCTTGTACGGATTGAAACAGGCTTCGAGACAGTGGTATAATAAGTTTGACAACTTTATGCAGAGCAATGACTATAGGAGATGCAATTCAAAGCATTGTTGGTAGTTCAAGAGGTTCGAGTACTGCTTTGTCATGTTATTATTATATTTTAATGACATGTTAGTTGTAGGACCATGTTTAGAAGAGATAAACAGATTGAAGAAGTAGTTGGCAAACAAATTTGGTATGAAAGATCTGGGTGTAGCAAAGCAGATTCTTGGGATGCGAACCAGTAGAGATAAAACTAAAGGGACATTAAGGTTGAGTCAATTTGAATACATCGAGAAGGTACTTCAGAGGTTCAACATGCAGAATGCTAAGGTTGTTAGCACACCCCTTGGAAGCCAATTTAAGTTATCTGAAGAGTAATCGCCTAAGGCAGATACAGATAGAGAGAATATGAGTAGAGTGTCATATTATTCGATCATTGTGAGTCTCATGTACGCGATGGTTCGTACGAGACCAAATATTACCCATGCAGTGGGAGTTATGAGCAGGTTTACAAGTAATCCAGGAAAACAACATTAGGAGGCCGTGAAGTGGATATTACGCTACTTGAGAGGGACTACGAACAAGCCACTATGTTTCAGGAGGAAGGAGTTTGTACTGTAGGGATACGTGGATGCGGACTTCGCGGGTGATCATGATACGAGACAGAACACTACGGGGTATGTTGATACCTTAGCGTCGACAGCAGTGAGTTGGGTTTTACATCTGCAGAAGATTGTAACTTTATCTATAACTAAAGCTGAGTATGTCACGGTGACTGAAGCAAGCAATGAGATGATTTGGTTGAACGTGTGCTTGAAAGAGTTGGATCTGAAGCAAGGGAGAGGAGTTCTTTATTGTGACAGCCAGAACGCTATACATCTTGTCAAGAATCCAGTATATCATATCATAACGAAGCACATCAACGTACGGTACCATTTTATATGCTCGTTGATTAAGGACAAGAAGTTACATCTAGAGAAGATTTTAGTGAGTCAAAATCCTACGGATATGTTGACGAAAATAGTAACCATTGATAAACTGGAGTTGTGCGCAACTTCAGTTGGCCTTCACGTATAGGAGATGAAGGCGGAGCCACACCAGGAGGATCACCGGGTTAATGATGATTGAAGAATAGATTTTTTTGTGTGTGTAGGAGGATGCTTGCGAAGAAGGGAGAGTTCGAGTGAGTTCGTTGATTGTGCTTTAGTCACCAAGTGGAAGATTGTTAGTCTAAGGGATGTAGACTCAAAGCTAGAATTAAACAAATTGTTGGATAACAGGTTTTCTAATCTGTTTTGATAATAAGATTTTTAATCTGTTTTGGTAACAAGATTTTTAATCTGTTTTGATAACTAGATTCTTACTCTATTTTGGTAACAAGATTCTTATTCTGTTTTGATAACATGTTATTAGGACTCTTAATCTGTTTTGTTTTTTGATTTTAGAATTCCTAGTCTGTTTTGGTTTTAGGTTTTCTATATATATGGAACACCTTAGAAGAGATTAGATATCAGAAAAGAGGGTTTTGAGAGAATTCTTCAGAGATATCTCAGAGAGAGATTAGATCCTATTTGTGGGCATTGTAATCTTCTTCAATATTAATCAAAGAATTGTGTGGTGTGGCTCCCGAGAACGTATGCACGATTGCCGAATCTCGTTGAATCTGGTGTGTTCTTTCTTGTTTACTTTCCTCCAATTTTTTATCTTTTATTTGCTGTGATTTTTCTTACTTTACTACTCTCAAACACAAGGTCCGGAAGGACAAGGGTTTGGTTTAATTATTTCGAATCCCCAACATTTGTGGGCAACCAACTTAGTCTCGGGGTACGATAGTCATCGTCCCTCTATAAAGCTAAGGTTTTATTAGCGGACCAGCTGCGTGCTTCTTTTTTCTTTAGCGCAGCACTATCTCTTAAGAGTTGTTTGTGAAGTTTATGAGTTAGTTGCCAAGTGTATGTGTTGGTTGTGAAGTTTACGAGTTGGTTATGAAAAGGTTACGAGTTGGGTGTGAAGGTTACGAGTTGGGTGTTAATGTTACGCGTTGGTTGTGAAGGTTACGTATTGGATGTGAAAGTTACACGTTAGTTGTCAAGGTTACACGTTGGTTGTTAAGGTTACGAGTTGGTTGTGAAGGTTACGCATCGGTTGTGATGATTACAAGTTGGTTGTGACGATTACAAGTTAGTTGTGACTGTTACAAGTTGGTTGCGAAGGAAGGTTACATGTTGGTTTTGAAGGTTACGAGTTGGTTATGAAGTTTACGAGTTAGTTGCCAATGGTACGTGTTGGTTGTGAAGCTTACAAGTTGGTTATGAAAAGGTTACGAGTTGGGTGTAAAGGTTACAAGTTGATTGTGAATGTTATATATTGGTTGTTAAGGTTACGGGTTGGTTGTCAAGGATACGAGTTGATTGTGAAGGTTATGCGTTGGTTGTGAAGGACGAGTTGGTTGTGAAGGTTATGAGTTAGCTATGAAGGTTATGAAGGTTACGCAATTGTTGTGAATGTTACGTGTTGGTTGTCAAGGTTACGAGTTGGTTGTGAAGGTTATGGTTGGTTGTCAATGTTACGAGTTGATTGTGAATGATACGTGTTGGTTGTGAAGGTTACGAGTTGGTTGTGAACCTCGACAATGAGTTGATTGTGATTGTTTTTAACTAACCTTCACAACCAACACGTAACCTTCACAACCAACTCGCAACCTTCACAACCAATGCATATCCTTCACAACCAATGCGTAACCTTGACAACCTACGTGTAACCTTCATAACCAACTAGTAACATTCACAACCAATGTTTATCCTTCACAACCAACTTGTAAGCTTGACAACCAATGCGTAATCTTTACAACCAACACGTAACCTTTACAATCAATTCGTATTCTTGATAACCAACTCGTAACCTTGACAACCAACGCGTAACCTTTACATAAAACTCATAACCTTTTCATAACCAACTCGTAAGCTTCATAACCAATACGTACCATTGGCAACTAACTCGTAAACTTCACAACCAACTCGTAACTTTTAAAACCAACACGTAACATTCCTTCACAACCAACTTGTAACCATCACAACCAACTCTTAATCATCACAACCAACTCATAACCTTCACAACTGACGCGTAACCTTCACAATCAACTCGTAACCTTCACAACCAATGCGTAACCTTCACAACGAACGTGTAACATTCACAACCAACTTGTATCCTTGATAACCAACCCGTAACCTTGACAACTAACATGTAACCTTCACAATCAACTCGTAACCTTCACACACAACTCGTAACATTTTCATAATTAACTCGTAATATTCATAATCAACACGTACCCTTGGCAACTAACTTGTAAACTTCACAAACAACTCGTAACCTTCCTTCACCACCAACTCATAAGCTTAACAACAAACTTATTATAGTGAAATAATAATAATATATAAATTTACACAATCTACTTTAATCTCAAGTCATCAATTTCAAAAAAAATACAACAATATGTATAATTAAGGGGCTTGGCACGGAACTCATCATCACCGTCTTCAAGATCACAGTTTTTTCGCCAGTGATGACGAACGCCTGGGAAGTTTCACCACCAACGTCGACACCGTTGAAAATTTTTGGAGGGAACTAGAATTGCCCCCCAAAATATATTTCAAATCATCACAGTAACCACATGAAAAAAGAGAGAGAAATGGTATTATGGTATTCCCATGTTTTAAACTCTTGGGTTTTGTATTTTGGAGGCTCAGGAAATTATGGTTTTACTTTTGGGGGTTTTGGGAGAGTTGAAAAAGTCTTGGGCGGAGGCGAAATACTTAAAAGGAAGTTGGGGGGTTAGAAGCAATTTTCCCAAGAATAAATCTCTACTAGTAAGTTCTCAAATATTCAATAATTTCATATTAGTCTTCAAATCTTTTAAATTGCTCATAAATATTTGACTGTTTTTTTGATAGTTTTACATTATATCCAATTAGCCTATCAAAATTGATGATTTCCCGATTTAGAGGTATTTTTCCTCAAATTTAATTATGATGTGATGGTAGTTCTCTGAATAGTGAGATTTAGCGATAGTTTTGAAATTTCTATTAACTCAATTTGGTTTGAAGAGATTACTTCATTTAATTTAATTAATTTTAATTTGATTTTATGTGGGGTAGATATCCTTTACAACCTTGGTTATAGAGAAACTCTATAATTCACCAATAGTATCTGTTGATTCAGTGAGAGCTATGAATGATAATGTTTACACGAATTAATTGTAGAAAATCTGGGCTCTTTTGCGTTTCAATTGATATATTTTTTATCTATTCTAATCTTTCCAAAAATATTTGTTATCCTCCAAATTAGTCAGAGCCACTCAGTGCCAATTTCTCCGCCCTCATGAAATCAAAATATGTGAAACGAATTCAATTTTTTCACCAATTAGAGAAAAAAAAGTTAAACAATAAAAAAATATAGGTAATGATTATTTTATCATAGTATTTTGAGAATTAGTTCTAAGTTTCTAATTGATCTTAAAATTCAGCTTTAGTTTATGTTTCCTTGTTTATTAATTCCTATTGTACCCCTCTTTTAATAAATGAGGGATATTTATTTGATCAATATCTTAATTAAAGAGGTCTATCCAATGGTTAAAAAGTTGGATGGACAAATGTTTCATCCACTTGTGGACAATCAAAATATATTTTCACTTAGGACGATGACCAGCTTGGATCCAAGAAGTGAACAACCATGGGACAAACACTTCGAATGGGCCTAAAGTCAAGCACAACAAGTTGCAGCGAATATCACCTGATGACCGAAGCGAGCCTACTTAGGACGATGACCAGCTTGGATCCAAGAAGTGAACAACCATGGGACAAACACTTCGAATGGGCCTAAAGTCAAGCACAACAAGTTGCAGCGAAGGTCACCTGATGACCGAAGCGAGCCTCGCCAAGCAGCCAACATCGACTCAATTTGATCAAGTCAGAAACGAGTCAACCCCCACAACACGCCTCAGATCAAATCGAAAGGTATCATCAGTTGATTAAATCACGAGCCGAGTTTTATGTTAAATTCAAACTCATAGGTGAAGTTCACCAACTAATGAAGTTCACCCACGTGGACCAAATCATCCACTTTTAAAGAAGGCACGCCCACGTTCGAAGTGACCTTCGTCCACGTCTTCATTGAGCTTCGTCAAGTCCGTGAAGTCCGTCCAAATAGCCATTTCAGAGCTATTTTCAAGGGATAACCGCTCTCCACTAATTCGTACTTTAATCGCCACTTAATTCACAATTAAGGGGCCTATTAACTCTCTTATTTAGCCTATAAAAAGAGAGGGGATAATTCATTTTAAAAAGGAATGATCAAAAGATAAGACTTCTAACTCAATTCTGGCTAGAGAGAAGTTTGGCAGAAGAGTCATCACACGCATCACACTTGCGATCTTATTGGGGGACATTGCTAAGAGAAGACTGAGCTAGCTTCTAAGCAATTTAATTCTCATCAGCAGTAAAAAGACCCATTGTCCTGATCAGTGCGTCAACGGAGTACAAAATCGACGCTCCATCGACATAGAGAAAATCTTTTTCTATGGTTAATATTACCCGTAATTGTTTTTGAATATTATATTATTATCCTAATCTATTCTAATTATCATATCTTCTTTGAATTGATAATTAAATGATTTATCATATTCATAATGAGACTTAACATGTTATTAGATAAAGGAGATATGTTTGATATAATTCTAATCATTTACTTATTTCAGGTTACAGATAAATATAAAAACCATATGCTAGCCAATACCTAAAAGTTTTTGAACTTTGTAAAAAATATCCTCTAAGTTTTTTAAATTGAAAAAACAACCTTACAAATTCAAAATTTTATTAAAATATCTTAAAAATTATAAATTTTACTTATTTCAATTCAATGAGAAATCTAAAAAACATATGCTTGCTAGAAATTGTAAGTTTTTTGACTTTGGAGAAAAGATCTTGTAAGTTTTAAAAATTAAAAAAATACCCCTAAAAATTTAAAATATATAAACAAACACCTTGAAAATTTGAAACCTATAAACACTTTAAAAACATATAAATAACACAAACAACACCCAACATTTTATGGAATTTACAATAAGCACTCTAAACTTTTTATAAATTACAAAATAAAACCCTCACAATTATAAAATTTACAAAAATCCTGATAATTTTTAACCTAACGGTACATTAAAAATATAGAAATTACAAATATTCATTATATAATTTATAATTGGCAAAATGGCCAGATTGGTATATTTTGTAGAGGCTTGGTGACATGTTGGTATATTTTCTTTTAGTTTTGCACCCTCCTCCTCCTCCTCCTCTTCAACCTCCCCCTCTCCCTCCTCCTCCTCATCCTCTTCCTCCTCATCCTCATCCTCTTCAACCTGCCCCTCTCCCTCCTCCTCCCCACTATGACATGATAATTGAAGCAACTAGAATCATGTATTTATTACCCTCTTGGAGACTAATTTGTTTCATCACATTCAGCTAGAAATCAATTCATATATGTGTCTGAAATTTTTAGCCTGAGACATGGGATTTTGACTTGAATTCCCTCCTCCTCGTCCTCTTTCTTCTCAACACGAAGTTTATCAAGATTAGGAAAATGGGCATTATTTAGAATTCATGGCAACTGCTCATACCACCTACTAGACATTTTTACTAGGATTCTAATATATGCTGGCAAAGATGAAAGGAAAAACCCAGACACAAACTAACTAAACTCATGTTTCTCCGCCAGAGGCACCTTACAAAAGTACCAACAGACGTCCTCCTCGTCCGAGGGGATCCTCTTCACCACGAGATACTTCCGCCGACCCTTACAATGCTCGATCTCGTCCTCTAACCTCGCGATGTTTGAGGGCGTGTTCTTCAGCAAGTCCGGCGGAGTCTCTCCCCCTCGCCCCCAGGAGCCATGATTTCATTGTCACTTTCCTTTTCGGGTGTTCCCATTAGAGAAACCTTTGGCAGTGATTCGGGGTCGTGGCCTCCGGTGCAGCGGATTCCGGTGGGATTATGACTGAACTGATCGAGGATTTGATGGGATTTCGGGCGAGGTTTGAGAATTAAGGTTCGGATCGAGGAGGATTGAGTTGCGGGAGGGACGCCGATTTTAAGGTTTTTGAGAAAGGGGTCGAACTCAATTTTTGGGGTCGGGTAGAGGGCACAGGGGAGAGCTCCCCCGCCAGGCACGAAGATTAGCTCGGTATCGAAAGCTGATGTGAAGGAGGGCACCCAAAATCTGCTCTCTGTATATTTTACTATAGAAACTTGATCATGTCATGGTGGGGAGGAGGAGGGAGAGGAGGAGGAGGAAGAGGATGAGGCAGAGGAGGGAGAGGAGGAGGAGGAGGAGGGAGAGGGGGCCTAGGAGCAGGATGTGTTTTTGATGAGGGGTTTTATGCAAAAAATCCCATCAACACTTGCGGAACAGTAACTCCGATCAAATTTAAGGTCTATATGGCGCCGGAGTTGAAAAATATATCAATCTGACAAAACTAAAAGAAAACATGTCACCAAACCTCTACAAAATATACCAATCTGACCATTTTTCCATTTATAATTTATAGAAATACCTTTAAAGTTTCAAAAATTACAAACAAACACTCAAAATTCAAATTTTAAAAAACACCATGAGAATTCCAAACTCATTAGTAAATTAAAAACATAGGGATTATAAATAATCTATAAATAATTTACAATATATAGAAAAGGCTTATAAGTTAAAAAATTGCAAAAAACCTCTAAAATTCTTAATTTATAAAAAAAAATCATGAGAATTTCTAACCTATAGACACTAAAATGAATATACAAAATTACTAACAATCCTAGAAAATTAAAAATTTGCAAAACATATTATACTCCCTTTAAAAGTATAGGTTTAGGAAAAAAATCTTTTTATGGTCAATATTACCCATAACTTTTTTGAAAAGAACATAACCAATTGAAAATCTATTAAATTTGAAATTTATAAAAAAAACACCCTTAAAGTTTAGTATTTCAAATTACCCCTCCAAAGTTTGAAAACTTTAATGGTTTTTTTAAATTCCTTGATTCAATGTAATGTTTAATAGTTTTGTGTATTTATAAATTACAAAATTTTAGAGGTTTTTTTATAATTTTAAAATTTTTTGGGGTGTTTTTTGTAGTTTTTTAAATTTTCATTAGGTTTTCACTGTAATACATAGATATGTTAATTAATAATAATGTTGAAGAGTAAGTCATTCTTAAGATGAATTAAGTCATAATTAAGTGTGCAGATCACAATTCCTAGGCATGATAGTTTATACATGCAAAAATTTTCAGAAAATCTATGTGGTGGTTAAAAGAAATTGACTTTAATGTACTATTTTTTATAAATTATATTTAATATGAACCCCCACAATATAATTTTGACTGTTGTTATAATAATATTAATATGTTTGATTGATTGACTATATATGTATATAGGCTATAATTACTTTTACTTTCTCACATGAACTAATATTTGGCGCTTAATAATTTAAATTATTACTTTAAATTTAATACAAAGAGAAGCTCTAATAACATTTATTTATTTACCTACAGGATAATGCAATCTCAATTCCTATTTTTTCTTGAGATTTATTCCATAGTTATGCGTATTAAATTAATAACTAAAATAATAATTATTTATGTTTAAATTAGGATTATTGTAGTTTGTCACTCACTATAAAATTTTCATGAAGATATATGCCTTACTTTCTATAGCTATATGTACTGCCCATGTATATTTTATAAATTAGTTATTAATTTGACATATTAAAATTTTTTTCCTTGTAGAAATTTCTTCTTTGACATTTGGATTATGTAATCACTATATCATCATCTTAGCGTAGAAAGGATTTTATTCTAAATGACTTTAAGTTAATGTTTGAGTTGAACTGAAGTATATACTATTGCTACTATGTGTATATATTTTTTAAAGAAAATCACGTAAATACTTTATAAATAGAAGAGAATATTCTAACATCTGATATTATAAAAACTAAATATATCTAATTGAGTGATTAGCAAAAGAGAACTCATATCAGAAAAGCATGAATAATAAGATAAAAAGGAAAAGTAATGATATTGCCAATAATACTAACAATAGCAAACTACAATATAAAATTAACTTATTTTGTGGAGCCTAACTACTGGCTATAAGCATCAAAGTTTCCATATATATACTTTATAATTTATTAAAAAGGGCCATATAATATTATGTAATAAAATTTATTTACTACTAAATAGTAACATCGTTGTAATAATATCGTTATTAGGGAAATTTTTTTATGAACCAGTATGTTCTTTACGATATATAAGCTATGCAGTCCATATTCTTGTGTCTTTTATAAAACCAAAAAGTTTGAATACGAGCCTCTAACATTTTGCTCTCACAACAGCAAAATCCATTTAGCAAATGTGAATATTCCAGATGAGTTATATATCTTATATACAATAAAATTATCCTAAGCAAGTGAATTATGATAGCATTTTTTATTCACATTGATCAGGGAAAGATTAGATAGGGACCTTGCATCAAAGAATTTTTTTTTATATTTAGAGAAGATTGTGAAATATATCATAATCTCTCTGCTCTAATTTCGCAAGAAAATAATTCTTCATACTTTCAGTTTTACTTCTATGATACGGAGAATGGGCTATAAAATTGAATGAGAATATTAGACAATGTAAATATGAGTGAAACCACAACTAAAAGCTAATGTGAATATGATCACAAGTAAAAGTTTAATGGACATATTGTAAATAAATTCATATGCAAAATTCCTTTATGAATTGAATGATCACCTATCTTTTGAAGACTTCAAGATGCTAATAAAAAAAGATGTTGTACTAGATCAATGTGTTTATAACTCAGAAATAGTAGATCACGTGGCCACAGTCTGTGTTGAAGGAAACAATGATAATATTTTATTTGAGAAAGATATTATTGAATTGATGATCAATCCCACAAAAAACTTTGTTTTTTATTTATATTTTATTTTTATCAATTTAAATAATCATGATATTCAACCACATGTATTACACGTGAATCTCAACTAGTATATATATATATATATATATATATATATATGAGGAAACTGTAGGCGAGCCCCAAACCCCAGCCACGATTCGAGCCCCAAACCCCAACCCCAAATCCTCCGCCACGACAACTCCTTCGACTACGAAACCGCCGTGAGATCTCCCCACAGACCTTACCCTCTCCCCTCCTCCTTACAGATCTCCCCCCTTCCCACGATTCGAGCCCCAAATCCTCCGGCATGATCCCGACCTCTGTCCGCCCCCTTCCTCCGGCGCGAGACCAAATCCTCCGGCGCGATCCCGACCTCTCTCTGCCCCCTTTCCTCAATTCTCTTCAGCGATTCCTAAGGTCAGTGAAAGTCTCTGTTTTGGGTTAATATAACTGTTTATATTTGGAATGGGGCTTGCTGTGAGATTTGGAGTTAGTGCTTTCTTTCTGTAAGTTAATTGGAGTATGAGTATAAGTTGATCTCTCAGTATTTTTTTCCCTCTCTGTTTTCATTGGAAAATTTGATAATGTTCAGCAATTTGGGTTGGAAAAGGTACTTTGGGCACCTAAATTCTGTGTAATTCAAAGAAATAAGTATTGAAAGGTGATAATAAACGGAGATTATCCATTCCTAATATACAATCTTCTTTTAATTGTCGGGGAAGTAAAGTGAAGTCAAAATGAAATATAGTCGTTATTTGCGTTGGATATTTGATATGCTACCGAAAGATTTCTAACTTTATGAGTAAGTGAATCCTGTTGTCCTACAAATCCATTTAATATTTCTAACTTTATGGATATTTGATATGGCTACACAAACATACAATAGCTGAAGACAATTACTTCAATTGCAGGGGGCCAGGAATATCAATGAGCGTGCTTAAGCTTGCTTGTTTTAATTTAACTTCCAAGCAAATAACATTCTTCCTACTGAACTTTTTAAGTTTTCAGTTGAACTTTATAATTGAACAAAGTTTGAAAATATATATGTTAATTAAGCAGAAACCAGTAGGCAAAGAATGATAGAAATCTTCTATAGCTAACCTGATCACTTCAATAGTTATGTTCAACACGTTGATATTTAGAGGATCACGAGTGAGCTTTTGTATCTGAGTGTGTTTTTATTATTTTGCCAATTATTATTTTTCAATTGCTATGAATATGCAAACTTTTGTATCTATAGCCGTGGATCATGGAGTCATCTTCAAGCAATCATCATGGACTGTTGTGCCATTGTGGAAGGAGGGCTATACTCTCCAGATCTGAAACTAAGAAGAACTCCGGTTGATTGTTTTTGGGATGCGCTAATTGGAAAGTGAGTAATTGTGGATTCTTCAAATGGGTATCTGATGAAGAGGAGTTTGAAGGTTCAAAGGTAGAGCTTGTTCAGACCAAGCAGTCGAGCGTGACGCCGCAAGTTTCAAGAGCCGTGTCAAGTGGAGAAGTGCGGGAAAAGAGAAAGATTGAGATTGATATTTTGGATTTGTTGAAGCTTGTTATATTTGCTCTTTTATTTGGTATTTTTCTAGGATTTGTATTTGGTATTTTTATTGGATTTGTGCTAAGTAGGGTGTAAGAATGTATTATTGGATTTGTTGAAGTGTATGTTCTCCATGTATTGCATAGTTATGTTTCCGATGCTGTAACTGATTTTCTTGTGCATGTTCTGGTAGTGTTTAGTTGTCGCATTGCTCAAGTTTCCGATGTTGTTACAATTTTCATGTATTGCATAGTTAAGCTTCATGTAGTGGTCTGCAAGATATACATTGGCTTTCTTTTTAATCAAAAAGAGACGTCAAAGGTAATAATTGCTACCAATGAGGAAAAAACAGACTGATTGAGCTTTATAAACTGAAGGTTAAGGCTTCCAAAGCTTTATATCATGTGTATCTTCCGTATGTCCACTGTTGAGCTTTCAATGTTTGAGATTTCTCCCAAGGAAACAATGTCTTCCTTTCTGATTACATCTAGAATCCATCCTCCAGTTGTGTTTCCTTGATAGTTGATAATGACATTAACTAGGATAAGCACTGGATTATGAATGTTATTTATCTTTCCCAACTGTGATTACATGTTGAATCACTATATGATTTTAAAGTTGTTGTTGCTTAATGAAGCCTTTCTCTAATTGCAAAATTTATAATTGTACTAAATGCAAAATTTATGTGTTATGAACTTTCATGGAAAAATATTAACTGTACATTGGCAAGTTGACTTTACAGCTAGTTCTATAATGCCCGAGTTCACCACATCTGCTACATATACGTTTCTTCCTTTCTTTCTTTTCTTGTGCTTGTTCTAAACCTGACTGGATTCTAGTTGCATTACGTGGACGACCTTTAGCCCTTGCAGCTCTATCAGGATCACGAATTGTAATCTGAGGAATGTGCTCCATTGTATGTGAGACGTGTGCAGAAATTTGAGGAGTATCCACCTTTTGATCTTGATTTGAGGAATGTGCTCCAACTTCTTCTAGCAGTTGTTCTATAAATTTTGTCAGCACATCATCTAGATTTTGCATCTTCTCTTCTGAAATAAATGCAAGTTCGAGCGCATTGTTGAATTTTGCTCTTAAAGCCCAAGTTTTCAATAAGTTAATCTTCTCTTCACAGCTTATGATGTTTCTTCCATATATAATGTTGCCAACCCCAATGTTACAATGTCGAGCATGTATAGTCCAACGGTGTAGGATGTAATGGTCGGGTAATGAATCCATTTGCCTAGCCATCATTAGCGATAATATATGTCTACATACAACACCATTAGTTTCAAACAAAGCACAAGTGCAACGGAACTGCATCTGACTAGATTGTTCATAAGTGACCACCTCCCAATTTCCTCTATCTGTAAACTTACAGACCTTGTATTCAACAATGTCCCCATCTTTTCTCAATTCTTCACAAAACTCTGTACCAAATCCTTTGAATTCGGTTTGGAACACATCAAACATATTGCGTGTATACATTTCTCCAGCTTGGACCTCAATTGGATGTCCAAGGAGCATGACAGGCTTTGTGTTAAGATTCTTAAAATAAGCGACGATGAGTTACTGCTTTTTCATATTGTGTCACAAACACATGTAATTGAGTCTGTGAGTTAACATACTCATCAAAAAATGCATTAATACTTTCACTTCTTTGGCTTGATCTCATTCTAGCAAAAAAAGTGTCCTTCAGATAACACGGCACCCAGTGATCTCGGTATTTGTAAATTGTTTGCAACCATCCCTCACCTTCTTCATTTATATCAAACTTCTCTTTCATCTCAACCCAATATCCTTCACATTGTTCAATTGAAGAACTATTATACCACAAGCCCCAATACCTTTGAAACTATTCACCATAACGAGATATCAAAGTATGCAAATGATCAATAATATGCTTTTGCATGTGCCAATAGCAATAACGATGTCTTATCGTTGGAAACACTGAGTGAATAGCATTACACATTGCTCTATCCTGATCTGTTATAATAGCACCTGGTTTAATGCCATGCATGCATTTCAGCCATTCTTCAAATAACCAAACAAATGTATCTTCCTGTTCATCGGCTAATAATGCACAACCAAGTAAAGTGGACTGCCTATGTTGATTTACACCAGTAAATGGAGCAAATGGAAGACTGGACTTATTAATTCTGTATGTCACATCAAACACAATAACATCACTAAATTTCAAATAAGATGCTCTTGATCTTCCATCGGCCCAGAAAACACTCCTCAATTGTCCACTACTATCTATTTCTATTGCAAAATAAAATTCTGGATCATTCGCTGTCGCACTCTGAAAATGTCGAATGATAGATATACATTCATGACCAATATTATTGACTCTTTGGGTTCTGATATGATCAATGCATTGTTGTGATGTCACTATTTCACCTTCTCTTCCATTAGTTGCATTGATGACACGAGAAATAGTGGAAGGAGGCATACCTTCTTCTTGTAGACTATCAATAAGTTTTTTACATCTTTGAGTTTTATGGAATTGTTGATGTGATCTGTGCATTTTTGCTTTGTCTGGACTACTCAACACATGATTTGTATGTTCTTCAATAAACCCCGTGACCTCCCACGATTTGTCCTTCAATAATTTAATTCGCATCATTGTCTTACATCCCACTCGGGTCTCTCGCCGAACTGGATTTTCTATCTTGTCTCTTTTAGGTCTATGGCCCTCCTTATCACAAACAAACTTTCTGTCTACCACTTCTCTAGTCTTACGCGAGTAATTTACCGTGCTCTTTCTTATTCCAAAACCCATCAACAATGCATAAGAGTTATAATAGTTATAACCTTCTTCATAACTATTAAACTTCATTCCTAGTAGTGGTTTAGGAGCATTTATAGTATTGTCCGCAATTTCACTTCCAATAGCACTTGATTCTCCTATTCCGAACTCTACACTAGTTGAATTTGTTTCATCCATTCTAGAAAATAACCAAACCTAATACAACAAAGAAGATTGAATTACAACCAGAAAAAATATTACAGATTGAAACCACATTCTCATTTTCATAAAGCTCCAATAAAAACTAATAAATTAACAACAATTAAAACCAATGATATTGAAAAAAGTTAAAGACCAAAAAAGAGAGCCCATGTATTCTTTGTTATTTACAATCAGAAAGCTTATTATATGTTTTTGGAGTTCACTTTATTCAGAGAAACTAATCTGCGGAATAAAAATTAGGCAGAAAACTGCACTACAATCTTACTTAAAGTAGATGCAGCTATTTCGTAATGATCAACAAGGAAGTAGTGTTTCTAAGCTTCTAATGTCACTCCAAACATAAATTAGGCAGAAAACCCAAATACCAATGAAGAATCGTTCACCAATTCAAATTAAACGATCACTGATTACAATTTGCCCTAAACCTAATACTACACTTAGGTTTACCCTTTAAGAAATCAGTAATAGAGCAAAACATGAACACCAAATACCAATGAAAACCAAATACATAACTCAATTACGAATTTTATGAGATTTTTACAGATAGAAAGGGGAAGAAATTGTAGAGATCGGAAATGAAAGGAGCTGAGTTACCTGAGAGTCAAAAGGAGTGTGACGGCGAGATCAGTAGCTCAACGACGAGAGTGACGGCGAGATCAGCAGCTCGACGACGAGAGTGATGGCGACGAGTCCGATGAGGAAGAACAAACGGGGGTTGTTCGATGGTTCTCGGGAGTGATGGCGACGAGAGTGATGGCGAAGGATTTGGGGCTCGAATCGTAGGAAGGGGAAGATCTGTAAGGAGGAGGGGAGAGGGTAAGGTCTGTGGGGAGATCTCACGGCGGTCGAAGGAGGGCGCACGCCCGACGGCGGTTTCACGACGGTTTCGTGGTCGAAGGAGTTATCATGGCGGAGGATTTGGGGTTGGGGTTTGGGGCTCGAATCGTAGTTGGGGTTTGGGGCTCGAATCATGGGAAGGGGGGAGAGGGATTGAAGAATTTTGGGGAGAGGGATTGAGGAATTTTCGGAGGGATTGAGGAATTTTGGAGGAGAGAGAGAATCAGGGTCACGAAGAGATTTGGGGTCACGGGAACTGAAATCGCTATGTTTTTTGCGAAAAAACCCCT
Source organism: Asparagus officinalis (assembly GCF_001876935.1). NCBI lineage: Eukaryota > Viridiplantae > Streptophyta > Magnoliopsida > Asparagales > Asparagaceae > Asparagus > Asparagus officinalis. The sequence goes on along the minus strand of NW_017972436.1, from coordinate 207,871 downwards.
GCAGCGCACGATTTCGGAGCGCTGCCAGCGCACCTACAGTTTTCAGTATGGACCAATTCATTAATATGGAGTGAGGATGTAGTCTCATCTTTTGAAGGAGGTTTGTCATTTGAGATAAAGTTTCATGTAAAATTTTTATATACATACACACACACGTACAACATTTTATGCAAGTGGTTAACTATCACGATTAAGTATTTTTAATTTATTTTCTTATTAAAATTTATTCTACAATTCCACTTTGATAGTTTTTTGCTCACTTGTGTCTCTAAACTTTAGCATTATGATTATTTATTTTCTTTGACATTTGTTTTAATAGGATACATCGAATTTAAATTTTCATGTTAATAATTGAATTGATAGGAAATAGACGTAATCCAAAGTCAATTTGAATTTTCATATTGTTTAGACTAACATGAAACTAGACTAACATGAAACCAAGCTTGACTTGAGAAATTACAGTGTCACAAAAGTGAAAACCACTTGAAAAAATAGCGTTATAAAAAGAAGATGAATAATTAAAGCCAATAAACCAAGATGATTAATTAAAAGTGGGCTAGAACATCTAAAGAAAATATGAAGATTGTTAATAATTATTGATAGACTTCATAAAAAATCATAAACTAAATATTAATGGTAACTCTAGTACACTTTAATATGATAAAAGCATCCACATAAATATAAGTATTTAAAAAGTTCACGATCCCTTCTAAAAGAATGCCTAATTTTACTCAAAAATTTAAATTATTCTATAAAATATTCAAAAAATAGATATTTTATTCCTCCTTTTTTATTTTTTTAATTGAGTCAAGATTAATCATTCTCCTCTTTTATCTTTTTCCTGAGCAATTCTGGATTAGTGTCTTTATCATGTATAGTAATTGTGATATCAAGCTGGAGTTAGATTTCTCATACTGTTATCATTCCCAGAGCTCGTTCATCTTTTGTCTTCTTGTCTTACTTCACAAAGAAGTTAAATGTATTTTCGATGTTCAACACAAACATCTTTGGAAATATGAACTTTGAATAATTTTTTGTTTCAATGAGAATAAATTTTAATATCATAGATATAAAATTTTGTGTTTCTAATTTATTAATTACATAAGATTAGGAGTTACCTCTTATTTCTCTGGTATGAATTCTTTTATTGTACATCCAATAAGAGTTTATGTCGTGTCAAATAATGTTATATTTGCTCTGTCCATGTTCATTTTTCACAGGGATTTAAACCAAACAACTGTATTTTTTCATTGTTAATTTACCTTAGATTATAATGTTAATATTTAATTTTAATATGTTTATTTCATGAAGAAGGGATATTACTTAACTTGGTACTACGTCATCGGTGATTCTGTGACATTTATCATTTGGACACTCTTATTAACATCTCTATCCATATTTTTTGTAGCCTTTGCAAGCGTAGAACCATGGCTCGACTCTATTATAAATAGTAGTTATCTTTGTATTATAGGTGCATTAGCATGTTTGTATATTAGTAAAATATTTTAGAGTGGGTCATGTAAAGTCATACCTCTTTTGAATGTTATGATAACTGCATATATCAGTATTTTTGAATTTATGTTGAATTTATAAAAAGCCTGGATGGAAATGTTTTTGTCTTGATAGCTTGTTATAAATGAGCCCTGCATAGTAGATATAAAATATAATATTTCTTTATTGAGTTACATCGATGATATGCACATCTCCTCTATAATTTGAGATAGATATAAAGTGAATTTTATGTTTAGTGGCTTTTAATAAGAATTTTGGTAATAAAATATGTTACTTTCATATTTAAATATCTCGAAATTTGATAGTGCTATTACATGCTTATATTTAATGGTGTCTTCAAAAATTAATCTTCATTGGTAACCATATCCTTAAATAAAGTTACACACAGAGTCATGCCACTATATAGGAAAAAGAAAAAGGTCATTTTTTTTATTTATGCTATTATAAATAAGTATAATGTGTATCTTTTGTCTATTATAATGATTTCCCTCCTCTAATCTATCTTGTTATATATCGCAATATAGGCTTTCAATAGCTTCGCTTTAGTTTCTATTGCAAGATATTTATGTAATTTTATAGCAAGTTTGGCAGCTCGAATGACACAGAAGCAAAGCCAGCTTTCTTTCTATCCCAACCTTCATGGGTTGTTCCCTGTATGACATAGTCCATTGGATTGGTGCAATGGTCAATGGCACACACCTATGTTTGGTGTCCCCTCTCTCACTTCCTCGTCAAATCCTTGTCCCAAAGGGCAATACTTATGATTCATTTAGTATTCGAGAATAAAGTGTGAAAATTTATAAATACTTACTAAATTTTTTTATATCTTCTATGGAGAATGCTTCTTTGATTGGGACAAAGTTGATAGGAGAACGGAGTTAGTGCTTCTTTGATAGATCTGCTTTTTATCAATGTTAATAGAAGTTATTCATGAACATTTTCAAATTTTGGGATTATTTTCTTCACTTCTCCATTTGAAATGAAAACAGCTTGATTCTTTTGAAGGATAGCCCTGAATTTTTTGATAGTTTCTCTATACGCAACTCCTTATATATTTTTTACCCTATAAATATTATTAACATTAGACATCAATATTTATACATTATAATCAATTAATGCTAAGCTATTATATTATAGTCTTTTATCAGTTTTATGAAATTTCGTCTTCTAATAAAGTAATATTTAGTAAAACTATATGCAATTGCTTTAATTTATACAGTGATGTTAATTTTAATCTATCATATATTTTTTAAAATTTTATTCCTTTTTTGGATGTTTTTAATTTATTATTTTTGCTATTTTAACTAGCATCAACTTATACTATTTTTAGATGCTGAAAAGGGATAGTAAACTTTAAATTGAAAGTTAAATTTATATATCTTAATGAAAGAACATCAAACAATTGCTATTTTATTACCAAGTTTATAAATATTAGCCTTTTTTTTATTTTAAACTTTTGAGTTTGCGTTTTGCAATTTTAAAAACTTGTAATGTTCATGTTTCGTGTGTTGGTGGTAAGATTTAATTGTTAGAATATTTTATATGACTCCAAAAGTTTGAGGGTGCTTTAACAATTATTGAAACTTTGGGTTGTTTTTTACAAAATTTAAATTTTTAGCTGTCTGCTGATAATTTCTAGATTGGATGTGTACAGGTTATAAGCTTTGAAATTTTAGGGTTCTTTCTAATTTTTAACTTTTGAGGCAGCCTCTGTAATTTTTGTAACTTTGATGTTATTTTTTACAAATTTTAAAATTTTAAGTGTCTCGTGGTAATGGCTTGTACTTATCTATACTATTTATAAGTTTTAAAATTTCAGAATTTTAGGGTGCTATTTTGTAATTTAAAATTTTGAGATTTTTTCTAAATTTTTGACATGTTGAGGGTGTTAATTGCAAACTTTAAATTCTTTGGGGGTTGTTATTAATTTCTAATTTCATGTTTGTTGTTTTAAGTTGTAAAAAGTCGGAGTGTTTTGTGTAAGTTTGAACTTTTAAGGGTATTTTGTGTAAATTTTGAAAATTTTTGGGTTTGTTTATTTTTAGTAATATTTATTTATTTAGTAATATAATTAGTATTATGATAGATTAACATTTAAATAAAATATTTAAAATAGTGTTTCATGCATTTTAGTAATCTTATTTTTAAATTGTTGAGATATATGTGGTTCACATGGGATTAGTATAAGATACAATTAGGATTAGGATAAATTCAGTTTAAAATGAAATATTCAAAATAGTAAAACATAATATTGATCAGGGAAAGCTTTTCTTAAGCTTATTGTTCGCGTCGGAAATCGGTTTCATTGCTTTCGAATCCATTACAACTTCAAGCGTTACAACGATTCAAAATAAAAGAAAAATTAAGTCTTTTTATAAAACTTTCCTTACAATGAAAAGAAACAGAAAGATTTCCTGAGAACACATGCATAGATCGTTTATCAGTCTTCTGCTTGCGCGGGATCTTTACATTTGCCGGGGTTAATTCGTGGACCATCGAGCGATCAGATCAAAAGAACGGTTTCGTTACCTCACAAAGGAGACAAGAAACTTAAGCAAATATCTCGGCAAAGCGAGAAACCCACTCTTCTCGAGAATCGTAGCTAGGTATGATTTCGAGGGAAACGGATGAACCAGATGTAGATCTCTCTAGCTATTCCTCTTTATACTGAATGAGTCACTTCTTTGTTATTGTACCACCCCGTTGATTTGTATGCTTTATCAACTCGCTTCGTGCATTTGTTAGCTTCTCTATGACATTAGATAAATCTCCTTGATTTGGATAATAACGTTCATCATCTTCTCTTTGTCTCGAGCCGCGTGCTGGAACCCGTAGGTAAATTTTAACGCCTACAGATACCTCCTCCAAAGTGTTTCAGTCTCGTTTCTTTTGCAGAAGAGCCTGAAATACTTTGGATGTAATCGGTCCAACCTTCAGTCGGTAAAAAAAGACCTGTAGTTGGCTTCGATTCTTGACTTCTTCGATTTTCAGTCTATTCAATATTTTGACGAATAGCTGAAATTCCTCCGGCGTTGCGTTTATCGGTTGGCTGTTGTCAATGTCTCAAATCGAAACTGATGAGTTGGTTTTAGCTCGTGTGGTTGAGTTGACTTTGAACTGACTATCTTCGTCAGAAATTCATATATGAACTTTGGAGTTGATTGGAGGCCATGCGTTGACCGGCGTTGACCTAGGACTATACGTTGACCGGTGTTGACTTGGGGCTACGTGTTGATCGACGTTGATCTAGAGGTACGCGTTGACCAGTGTTGATCTTAGGGTTTTGTATTGACCGGTATTAACCTTTTATCATAACGCGTTAACCGGTGTCTATATAGTTTATGCTCTTAAGGCGTTGGAGCGTGACGGTCCCAAATATTGGGACTGTAGGACCAACTGTTAAAGTTGATTCATCTGCATGACTGGATCTTATCCTGAAGTTATCAGATCCTTGAGTCACGAGACCAATTAATGGAGCTGGTGCATCAATGACTATCACATTTATAGAATTTTTGGCAAATTTTCAGCCATCAACGGGTTTGATTATCCTTTACTGACTACCGTTTGAGTCAGGTTAGCATGCAGATTGTTCAAATCAGTTCCGTATGTAACGTTGTGCTAAAAGAGTTAACTCTTTTAGTGCCACGTTATTTAATACGTAGAATTCGTCTTTCTCCCGTGAAAAGACTAAACGGCAACGTGTATTAGACGTGGACTTAGGATTTTTGGCAAATCCTCAGCCTTTAACGGATTTGGGTTGCCTTTACCGATTATAGTTTGAATCGGGCTTGCATGCGGATTGTTTAAGTCCGTTCCGGATGTGACATTGTTCTAAGAGAGTTAACTCTCTTAGTGCTACGATATTGAATACGTAGACTTTGTCTTTCATACGGGAATAGACTACTCGGTAACGCGTGTTAGGCGTTGATTTATCCCTACTTAGGCTTCGGGATAAAAATCCCTAGACTTGGATTCTGATGTCTTCTTCAATCAGTGAAAGACTAAACCGACAACGTGTGTTAGGCACTAACTTATCCCTACTTAGGATTTGGGATAAAATTCCCCGCGTGTGTAAGACGCGGATTTTGGGAGTTGAAAAGTAGTGTCTTCTCTTGGGGTAAAGACGAACCCGATGTTGGAAAGAAAGAATTTTATATTCTATCTCCAGTTGCAAAGGAAACTCAAAGTGGGATCTCCACTTCGAGAATCTGAAAAGTGAAACTAAGAGTGAGATCTCCACTCCAAGAATCGAAAAAATTCGGATAATCTTAATTGTCGGAAGGTTTGATTACCGAATAAAAGTGAATTTCTTGTTTATCGAGAGTGAATTATGATTTTGACCCTAATTGTAGGAAAGTTTGACCAAGCGGGAGTTTGAGGTGACCCTAACTGTACGAAGGTTTGATCACTCGATTTAAAAGTGGACCTCTCGTTCATGGAAGGAATCGAGAGGAGATTTTGGCTTTGGCCCTAACTGTATGAAGGTTTGACCAAATGGGGGGGGGTTTGAACGATCCTAACTATTGGAAGATTTGATCGCTCGATTCGTGAACCTCACGTTCAATGGAGGAATCGAGAGGGGATTTTGGTTGGGTATTTTGGTTGTGGCCCTAACTGTAGGAAGGTTTGATCACTCGATTCATGGACCTCACGTTCATTAGAGGAATCAAGAGGGGATTTTGGTTGTGGCCCTAACTGTAGGAAGGTTTGACCACGTAGACAGTGGGAGTGGAAGTACAAATCACAGTGGGAGTGTTGACTTGTACCGATTACTCAGTGGGGGTTCTTGATGTCAAGTGATAAGAACTTAACACGAAGGGGTTTGACAATTCGTCAAGGATTGACAGATCAAAATTCCGAGCATTATGTCCGGACTCTAACAATGGAAGTGTTGAGTGCACAGACGTAACGGGAGTTTGAGTGGATTAAACCAGAAAGAATTTTAGTGGAACCCCCGTCAATTAATTTGATCAGTGAGGGATTTTGTGGTGGAAGATTATAAATTGTCAAACACCAGTGGGAGTTTCTTGTGAGGGAAGATTGATCCAACGAAGTGATCAAATCTCGTCTCAGCAAAAGAGTGCTTGGAAGTTGGTGAAATTGATCCCGACAATTGGATGTGTTTCATTCTTGGAAGCATTTAGAGTCCAAGTTGGAGTTTCTTATTCATCCCCTTTTTGTAGCCGGTTATCCCTAAGAACGCAACATATAGCATTCTTTCGGGAACTTCCCGTTACATCCACCCCTAGCTTTCTTTGTGAAACTGGTTCTAACATTGTACTCAGCTGAATGGTCGGATTATCCTTAAGAATATCACATACGATATTCTTCTAGGAACTTCCCGTTAAAATTAGGAAATAGTTTAGACTCGTATACCTGTTGGAGTATTGAGAAGCAGTTTATATTCGTATACTCTTCGGAGTGTTGGAAGGAGCAGTTTATACTCTAATACTTGTCGGAGTCTTCATTCGGCTTAATTTAGCGTTATGACACAAGCTTCAACCAATGTTTGGATGCTATTCTTGAGAGCGAAGCAAGGCTTGGTGGGATGAAGGATCCTCTTGTGGTACACACAGTACTTTGGATCCGAAGTATTGTCAGCTTCCTCCTGATTTGTGATAGGTGGTAGCTTGATCTTGTTGTTTTTAAGGAGTGATTCGAAAATGGCTGGAACGTCTTCGTCCTTGAAGGAGTACTCTTTGTGAAGTCTCGGATCCGAAGTCTTTTGCTGTCTTCGGGGTTACTGTTGTGACGTCTGATTAACATCAACAGCTGGTGCAAGTACATTCCCCTTTCCACGGGAGGCGACGTTTGATTTTGGAGGGTTAGCCGTTGGTCGGCTTCTCTCGGCTTTCTTTCTTCTGAGGAAGCGTTCGGCCTGTTCTACGTGCACCTTCAACTCTCTCCAAGTCTTGGACGGTGCTACTCCCATAACTTCCAAGATATCAATGGACAGGTTGTTATGATAGGTTTGGAGGATGAAGTCCTCTGTGACTGGATCTCGGCAGTTCATTACCTTATTTCGAAAGCGCTTGACGAAGTCATTGACCGTCTCTTCGTCTTCCTGTTTCTCCTCAAAGAGCGTCCTGATTGATATCTCGGTATCGTCATCAAAAAAATTACCGAGAAATGAGTTTTCCCTGTCATCCCAGCTATTGACGCTTCCAGGCTTGAGACAGCGGTACCAATCGAAGGCAGCCCCGCGAAGGGTGCCCACGAATGACCGAACCATCAAGGTTTCATTGTCAGAAATCATGCCTAAGTGGGACTTGAAGTAGACCAGATGCTGAGTGGGCTAGCTTTTCCCATCGAACGACGTGAAGTTGATCAGGTTGAACTTCGCCGGATACTGGATCGACTCCCACTCTCTTGGGAAAGACACAGAATACCGATCTTCTTCACCTCTCGAGCAGACATCAGAGCGTTGATTATGCTCTCGAGGTCTTTCATCTTTTCGTCTTAGTTTGCATCATGCTTTGGACGATTTCTAAAAGGAACAACGCAGCCACCCCTAGCATTGTCATCTTCAGTAGGACCACCCCCAGCATCGTTGTCTTCAGTGGGGTCACCCCCAGCGTTCTGGTCAATGGGAGGGTTATCGACGTTGGTTCATCCACATCTGGATTGCTACCTGCTTGGTTAGCAATGTTGTGACGACTGGATTTACCAAGTTGATTGGACAGAGCCCGAATCTGTTGGTCATGTTCTTCCTTCATCCGCATCATGGTCATTTCCAATTCGAACTTGAAGTTCTCTTTTTGCTTAGCCAAAGCATCCTCGATGATTTTGGTCATCTGCTCAGTGTTAATCATGAACACTTCCCGAGCTTGTCCCACGCTAGACATTGTGTCGTCGGAGGCGATTGCGGAGCAAGTATCTAAAAGTTCGTCCTCTGAAGATAGTCCTTCGTGCATCCTTGGGTCAACCCTGTGTTTGATGGCTTCTCGCTGGAGCCAAGACATCCGTTGGACTATTCCTATATTGACTTTTCTTCCCGAAGAAAAGTCAGGATTAGAGACGTTTGAAACAATCGTAGATTTTTCTCTGTCAACCATGTTGATAATGACTTCAGGGAATTCGTTATCTTGACCGGTTAACTTTCTTTTACGGAAATGTCTTGACTTACCCCCTATCAACCATGGTTTCAACGCTACAGGGGAAAGCCTTTAGAATACGAAGACCCTCTGTGGAGCGATCTTAGGACAGCTACATTCTAATAATACTGTCCGGATAATTTTGGTACACGGACAGTGAGAATCCGTTTTCCGGGTACTTCTCTTTCGAGATTTGTTTGTACCCCCAGCCTGATAGTACAACTCATCGGCATGATTGCCGGAGCAGCCTATCGTGTGCTGACACAACTTTCCAGGTATAACGTTATCATCGTCAGATGAATATGTTTTCTTCTGGGGATATAACATTTTGTTAGCATTTTCAAGAGTCACACGTTTGGAGTTACGCCTTTGTAAGCGTGGGACCTCAACGGGCTCTTGGACTTCGACACGCAGCCTGAGTCGGTCAGTAATAGGGGTTTTTCCATTATAGGAAGCTTTCAAATTGTTGCAAAAAGCACATGCGACCCCCAACTCGATGAGTTATTCGGGGTTCATTCACTGGGCCCAAACGTTCTCTGACGGGAACCTTACCTCGATCTTCGTGCAAAGGACCTAGGCGATTCGCTATTGTTTTCTTACCTTTGGATATGTTCATACTGTGGCGGAACTTCACTGAAGGTGCGGGATTAGAAGGAGCGAGATCTGAACTTGACGAAAGCTGGGAACCAACTTTGGATATGCAATCGAGCGAGAGACACGACTGGTGTCTCTTGTCGGATAGAAACGCTGACTTGGCCTTCGACACCCAAACCTACTTAGATCTTAGTGACCTTTTGAACACCTCTTCTTTTTGTAATTCTTGTGCTTTATGCACAAGGATCCGGGCATGTGCAACAAGTGCGTGGTGCTTCTGGATGCGCTCCTCGAACGTAGAACGGGTTCGTTTGACACGAACCTATTTGTCAGTTGACGGTTGGGAGGAGGACCCTGATGTTGGTTGTGACGGCGACTTAGCCACTTGGCACTTTCTGAACTTCAGATTCGCTTGGTAACAGAGTTCGTCCATCTGATCCAAAGCCTTGGCGAATTGGCAAGCGAGATGTTGACGGCGCCTTTGACGAGCCCTTTTCGTTAACAACAATGTGTCTTCGACAGGCAACTCCTTGACCTTTGAGGAGTTGTCACAAACGTCAGATCTGGCCTTCTTAAGCGCCGGGGAGAAGCCTTCAGCAACAACTGGGTGAAGAACGTCACCCCGAATCTTCAGATCTGAAGACCAACAAACCTTCTTGAGGGAAGCGGCCTTCCCGTCCTTACAAGGAGAAGACGATCTGGAGGAGGAGGAGGAGGAGACGTGCTCCTCAAATTTCTGCTGGTCGAACTCGTATTCGACCTCTTCATCCACGAGGATCTTAATCGTCGGCTGCGACACGACAGCCTTGGCAACAAGGTTGTTACCTCCCATTGTGATCGCTAGCGTGTTCGCGTCGAAAATCGGTTTTATTGCTTTCGAATCCGTTACAACTTCAAGCGTTACAACGATTCAAAATAAAAGAAAAATTAAGTCTTTTTATAAGACTTTTCTTACAATGAAAAGAAACAAAAAGATTTCCTGAGAACACACGCAGAGATCGTTTATCGGTCTTCTGCTTGCGTGTGATTTTTTCCTGTGCCGGGTTAATCCGTGAACCACCGAGCGATCAGATCAAAAGAACGGTTTCGTTGCCTCGCAAAGGAGACAAGAAACTTAAGCGAATATCTTGGCAAAGCGAGATACTCACTCTTCTCGAGAATCCCAGTTAGGTACGATTTCGAGGAAAGCGGATGAACCGGATGCAGATCTCTCGAGCTATTCCTCTTTATGCTGAATGAGTCGCTTCTTTGTTATTGTACCATCCCGTTGATTTGTATGCTTTATCAACTCGCTTCGTGCATTTGTTAGCTTCTCTATGACATCAGATAATTCTCCTTGATTTGGATAATGACGTTCATCATCTTCTCTCTGTCTCGAGTCGCGTGCGAGAATCTGTGGGTAATTTTTGACGCCTACACTTATGCTTGGGATTTCATAATGATAATGTGCACAGGATTCTTGATGATGTGCACAATATGCTTTTAAGTAATAGGTGCAAAAAATATTATCAAAAGAAACTATCTCAACAAAACAAAATGGATGAATATTCTGAACTATAAGATACAATGTACATGTTGACATAACGTTAGATTTCACATTATCATTATGAAGGAAAACTTTCTAAGTTTACACTGTACAAGTCATTGAAATTTGTAGTATTTTACATTACATATAGAGGTATACTTAAGACAGTAGTTACAACATTGAGAATAGGAAGACATTGAGAACAAAAGTTGTATCACAAAGAGTGTAACTTACATACCTGACATCTATATTGCCTTGGATTCTATCAGCACCACCAAGATCATGCAAATGCTATGTACATCATCAGCTACTCTGAAGTCCCAATTTCATCCAACCATTTGACTACTTGTTGCGTCAATGGCCTAAGTTTAGGAGATTGATTAACACAAAGGCATGCAATCTCGAGCATCTTTGTCATCTGTGCATCGTAATCCGTGTCATATATGTGCGCATCAAAAACCTCGGTTTCCCTCTTCTCCTTCTTCATCTGAAAAACCCACTCGATCAAATCCGTGCATCCCTTCGGTTTGCACATATCCACAGGCCTCCTGCCCGTAAGCAACTCCAATAGAACAACACCGAAGCTGTACACATCACCTCTGTAAGTAGCCACAGAGGCTTGGCCATATTCTGGAGGTATATATCCCAAAGTACCAACAAGATCAGTTGACACATGTGTATCTTGAGGCAGAATAAGCCTCGCTAGCCCAAAATCAGCGAGATGAGCAACAAAATTTTCATCCAGGAGTATGTTGCTTGATTTGATGTCCCTGTGCAGTATACGAGGCTCACATGATTGATGTAAATAAGCTAATCCCCTTGCCGCTCCTTGAGCTATTTGTAGTCTTTTTGCCCAATTCAGTGTTGATCCCTCTTCAAGCTTCTCATGAAGCCAATAATCAAGACTACCATTCTCCATGTATGAGTATATTAGAAGTCTATCATTCCCAACTCTACAATATCCTTGAAGAAGAACAAGATTGTTGTGTTGAGCTCTTGAAAGTGTTTCAACCTCAGCTTGGAATTCCCTCTCCATTTGACAAAAATCACCTGAGAGCCTTTTGATTGCAACTTTCCTCCCATCTGTGAAAGTTGCTTTGTAAACTAAACCGAAACCTCCACAGCCGATGATATGTGCTTGATCGAAATTGTTGGTGGATTTCAATATATCATTAATGGTCAGTTCGGTTTGGCCTTTGTTCTGAAAGAGAAGAACCAAGCTAGACCCTGCAGATTCTAGTTGCTCTTCAGCATCAGCCATCACTTTTGCGGTGTCTTCCTGCTGTCTACATCGAAATCTGTACACAGCTAAGTAGATGATAGTGAGGAGTAAAGCAGTCCCAATGCCGATTCCTATTGCCATACCAATAGCTGCTCCTTTATTCTTCCTGCTAGCTTCAGGCTCAGCAGGAGTTTCAGATGAGCAGGGAGAAAAATGAAAGCCACACAATCCTAGATTTCCGACAAAATCAGCCATAGAGAATGTTGAGAACTGGCCACCGCTAGGAATTTGCCCCACCAATTTATTGTATGCCACGCGAAACTTTGCTAAAAAGTTAAGCTTGGTAAATGAAGATGGAATAACCCCGGTAAGGTTGTTATGTGATAAGTCCAGGGTTTCTAAGTTTGACATTTTTGATAGCTCTTCAGGTATAGTCCCTGACAAATGATTCATATGGAGATCCAATATGAGGAGCTGCTTAAGCTCTCCAAATCCTGGCAATATTGGGCCAACGAGCTTGTTGTTGCTAAGGATCAAAGATGAGGGGAAACTGCTAACTTGATTATATTGGAGACCCTTCGCACTCGAATTTCTTTTTGAGAAAAATGGGAATTCTTGAATTGTAGCTCCTTGTTTCAATGCATCAGCAGATATTAGACTCTTCATTTGTGTCAAACTGCTAGGGATTTCTCCTGTGAGAGAGTTGTTTGAAATATCCAAGTAAAAGAGAAAATCAAAATCTCCAATCCATGGAGGAATTTTTCCATCCAAATGATTCCATGAGATATCCAAGACTTTCAATTTTGGGCAGTTAGCCAACCAAGATGGAATTGAGCCAGAGAGAGCACAATTTGCAATAACGAGAACTTCCATCTTCTCAAATCCTTGAATTTTATCCGATGGCATTGTTTCTCCACGAAGGAAATTCTTCGTGAGAACAAGATTAGTGAGATTTGGACAATGCTGAAGGACTTGCAATGCCAATGAGAGATTGGAGAAGCTGTTATTCGATAGTGAGAGGGAAGCGAGACGAGTGAGGTTCATGAAGCTTGCCGGGATTTCACTGCTGAGTTTGTTTCTAGCGAGATTTATGGTCATCAATTCCGAACAATTTGAGAGATTATAAGGAATAGAACCAGTAAAGAGATTTGTACCGAGATCAAGAGAAGTTAGGCTTGAGAGCCAAGAAATGACACTAATATCACCACTCAATGAGTTGTTCCTAAGGTTTAGTATTCTAAGTGTGTTCAAGTTAGACAAAGAAGAAGGTAGAGTTCCATTGAATCTGTTGGATTGAACAGAAAAAGACTCTAGCTTTCTAAGATTACCAATGGCATCAGGAATCAAACCTGAGAAATTATTCAATGAAAGATCCAATTGAACAAGGTTAGAAAGATTACTGATTCTTGAACTCACCACACCCTGAAGATTGTTCCCTTGAAGATTCAATTGTGTCAACCATGATATTTCGAATAAATCATCAGGCAAACTACCAGAAATCTCATTCATATCGATGGAAAGCTGACGAAGAGAGCGACACATCCCAAAACCAATTGGGAATTTGCCAGAGAAACCGTTTGCTGAGAATCTAAGGATTTGGACCTGTGTTGATGAATTGCAAATTGTAGCATTAATTCCTCCCCAGAAACTATTGGAACTGATATCAAACTCCATGAGATTTCTTGAACCTGAAAGGATAGGGTGAGTGCCATTGAATGAATTGGTCGAAATATTGAAAACCCGGATCAAGGGAAGGCTAGTATTCAACGGAATGAATCCTGAAAGCTTGTTTACACTAAGATCAAGAACCTCCAGTCGAGGAAGATGAAGGAGGTCTATAGGAGCTGAGCCTTGTAGAGAATTATAAGAAAGATTGAGAGTTTTCAAATGATCCAAATTGGCCAAAGAATCAGATAGAGAACCTTTAAGGCTCATATTGAAAAGATTCAATTCAATAACTCTTCGATCAGAAACTGCACCGTCGCAGAAAACGCCAGGCAAAGTGCAACAATCAGAAGAGTCATTGAGGCTCCACCCATCAATTCCAGATTGAATACCTCCCAAAAAACCTCTTAAAGCATTCAAATCTTTTGAATTACAAGTTGAGTTCTGTGAAAAAGCTAGCTGAGCTTGGAAGAGGGAAAATAGCAAACACCATGAGAGCATTAAGAGAGGTCCGAAGAGAACTCCTCTGCTTCCCATTTCAAATAATAGCCGGTTGAGAGAATACCTCAGAAAGAGTAAAGGAAGCTGTTTTCTTGGATAAAGAAAATAATTAGCAAAACCAATTTGATAATTTTAAGAGACTCTGTTTCATGTAAGAAGGCCAAAGGAGTCTCCTTTCTTGGTTACAGCTAACATTTAGCAAAACCCATTTGTTGAAAAGAGCAAAGGAGAATCCTTTATGGGTTATAATCAGCAATTAACATAACCCATTTGAGAATTTTGGGAGATTTTTTATGGTTTGCTCGTTTTGGATTCAAAAGAACACAATGGAGACAAAAAGAGAGAACGGGGTAGCTTTAACTTTCTCCATCCTACCTCTTTCAACTCTCTCCTTCGCGATGTTTGCATTTTAATAACAATACTTATTTGCAACGAGTCTACGCATTTGAGCATTTGTTAATTTACAGAAAAGTTGAGGGGCAGAGTTTGAGATGGTGACGGGAGCAGCCGGTGGAAGTCAAACAGAAGGCGGAGGGGTGACCGGGAGGAGTGGTTGGTCAACGGTCAAGTGGAGGAGATATTTGATTCTTAAATCGCATTTGGAGATCAAGAATGAGATGGGACAAAGAGAATGTTGGGAGGGGGAAAGAGGAGGGAAGAGCTTGTGATTATTCAATTTACTTTTATTTATTTATTTAAGTTGAGGGGCAGAGTTTGAGATGGTGACGGGAGCAGCCGGTGGAAGTCAAACAGAAGGCGGAGGGGTGACCGGGAGGAGTGGTTGGTCAACGGTCAAGTGGAGGAGATATTTGATTCTTAAATCGCATTTGGAGATCAAGAATGAGATGGGACAAAGAGAATGTTGGGAGGGGGAAAGAGGAGGGAAGAGCTTGTGATTATTCAATTTACTTTTATTTATTTATTTATTATTTATTTATTTATTTATTTATTTTTATTTTATTTTATTTTTCTGTATTTTTCTTGTAGGAAAAAAGTCAATGTCTTCAGGGTAGCTTTGAAAAGGGTGGTGTCAATTTAAAGAATGATTATATTGCACTTTTTTAGTTTGAGATTTAATCTCTTTGGTCGTATCACGTATATCCATCTAATTGACTTGGATTGTTGAATTTTTGGCTTGTGAGAATGTGTGCACGTAAAGCACTTGCATTCTATTTCATCACTTGGTTTGTTTTTCCCTTTCTTTGCTTTTAATCTATACCGTTCGATGCTCAAGATTAAGATTGACCGCAAAACTACTGTGAATTACAAAAGTAAAATTTGATTTTTTTTTTTTTTTCCGCATGTGCTTGTTTCGTCTTATGTTGTCGTAATTTCTGTGTAACGAAATGTTGGCGCTTATTGTATCATAGCTTTATCTCAAACAAAATTTGATATAACACGGGATAACATTTTTAAGTTAAACAATCTAATGTAATTTTTTTTTAGCTTTAAAAATCAACAAAACTACCGTTGTGTTGCTCGTGATTTACCTGCGCAGAACATGTTATTATAGGGTAATATTGGAACTAACCTCATTCTCTTATATACCATGTACCTTTGGTAGGGATCGCTGTTCTATCTCATTATAGGGGGTGTTTGTTTTTACGAAAGTGAATTGTAAAAGTGTGAAAGTAAAATGATTTTAAGACTTTTGGTGTTTGTTTTATTGAAAGTAGTTTTGAAAGTGAAATGTTAAAATGAGTCCACATCAGCTCTAATGCATGTTTAAATTTCCCTAAAAAAGTGCTGAAGTCAAGTGAAAGTGAGAAAAAAGTGGGGATCACTCCTAATTAATTAGTATGTTTATTATTTATCTTACCTTATTTTCCCATGTTATTCGGTGGAAACAACCGCTTCCCGCCAAAATTTTATTCTCCTTCCGGCTTGCTTTTCTAACCCCAGCTGTAATCCCGCCCCCCCCCCCCCAAACACAATACACACATAAAATTTCCCCTCTTTGCTTTTTTTCCTCTATATTATTGGGTAAGCGAAACCTTATTTTTCCCTCTATAATTTGGGAGGCAACCTTAGTTTTATAGATTGTGACTTTTAACTGCGGACTCTTTTATTAATTTCCATCATCATTGTAGGCGTCAAAAAATGCTAATAGATATCCCAAGCATAGAGAAGATCACTCAAAAACTCACAAGAAAGGGTTTCATACTGTTTTGGAAAAATCAAAACAAGTATGAACTGTCTCGCCAGCGAGACAGTCTTTGCTGTCTCGCCAGCGAGACAGTGTTGAAATAGTCAAAACTACATTTGTAACTGCCCTACACGTGTCCATTAACTGCCAAGGGACGTGGGAAACATCATGGGCGAAAATCACGTGGATAACTGCCAAAATAACGGAGTTTGAAACGTGAGAGAACAGTTACAGCGAGAAACTGCCATTTTCCGAGACAGCATTTACTGTCTCGCTGAGCGAGACAGCAAATTTACTGTCTCGCGGGTCGAGACAGCAAACGCTGTCTCGCCCAGCGAGACAGTAAACACTGTCTCGCCGTACTGACTTCTTCGATTGTTAAGTTTTTGCAGTTACTGACCCTTGAGGCTATAAATACCCCCCTAGGGTCACTTCTGACGAGGATCGAGCATTTGTTAGAGCATTCCAGAGCAGAGAGAGCAGAGATTTGAGTTCTTTTCTTGCAACGCCTTGAAATTAAGCTTCGACTTGATTTTAAGAAGAACGACTATCTTACTTCGATAAGATATCGTTTCAATTTCTACTTCGATAACGAAGTTAGAATCATAAGCCCCCTCTTCACGATCTGTGAATCGGCGGTCCACGAACCAAAGCGTTCCCGGCACAGGCAAAGTCCCACGAAAACGAGAATTGATAGACGATTTTCGTGTTTGTTTCTCAAGAGTTGTAATTTTTGTTTTGTTGTGTAGAAAAAGTCTTATAAAAAGATTATTCTTTCGAATTTGTTGTAATCGAACAAAGTTATAATGAATTCCACAGCAGCGACTTTTGAACCAAACAAGCTGGCGACCACAGTGGGAGCCAGCGGCCTCGCTGCCGAGGCCGCGGTGTCGCAACCGATCAAGATCATCATCAATGAAGAGATCGAATACGAATTCGATCAGGCGAAGTTTGAGGAGTATTTATCATCCTCATCCGCGAAATCTTCCTCGTCTCGCAAATATAGGAAGATTTCGAAAACTTTCAAGTCTGCAATGCCCAAAGAGGCCGCAGGTGAAGGTTCCTACTCAATTGCTGCTAAGGAACCCATCTGCAACATACCTGCTCCAAACGACTCCACATCCCTTAAGGAGTCGATGATGAATAGCTCGCCGGTGCTGACGAAGAGGGCTCGTCAGAGACAGCGTCAGCGCCGTGCTCGACAACTGGCTAAGGCCATGCAACAAACCGACGGGGTCCATTACTATGCGGACCTAGAGTCGAGAAAACAGAAAATGACCCAGTTGCCTCAATGGCAAGATAATCATATTTCTGCAAAGCTTACGACGGAGGAATGGACTCTCGTCAAAAGGGCCCGTTCAACCCTTAAAGAACGGATACAAAGGCGTAAGGCGAAGGCTGCCCACGCTCGCGCTCTTCGTCAACAAGCGCAAGAAACCAAGAAAGAGGCGGTGACTGAAAGGCCACCGAAGAATCGTAAAGTCTGGATGCCAAAGACGCCACAAGCATCTGTTCCGGGCCCATCTACTGCGTCATCGGTGAAACCCTGGGTTAGCCCAGATTTGTCTAAGTTTAAAGTGACAATGGCAGATCGCCTCGGTCCTTCGGTTGACGATCGAGGCAAAGCCCCAGTCAAGGAACAACCATGTCCGGCAAATAAACCATTAATGGTTTCATATGCAGGGGGTCGTAAACACCCTCCTGTCAGAACTGCACAAGTCCAAAACGAGAGAATACCAGTTCACTCTCGTTTAGGACCTCTGAAAACTCCACACCCGCAAGGGGGTGGATTTAAACATTCAACTTTGGATCGCTCAGAGGCGACGACCAGTCGTCCTGTGCATGTTAACAAAGTTCAAAAGCGAAAGATAGGTTGCTCGAATCACAATAATGATGAGCTGTACTATCAGAAAGATAACTCAAGAAAGAGAGTTGTCAGAGAAAATGAGTCTCATTGCGCTTGCGAGAGACTCATTAAAGCAGTGTTGACAGAATGCGGATGCTCTAAGAATAATTCAACAAGAGTCTCCGTATTTCAAAGATTGTCCAATGAAGCGTCAAGACCCAAAACAAGACGTTTCAACAAAACGAAATCTGTAATCCGACAAGATGAGCTTCCTGAGGTCACTATCAACATGACCAATAAAGGAAAGCAAAAGTCAGTTAACTACGACCCTGATTTCTCTCCGGGAGGGAGAGTTGAGCGGGGTCTTTCTCAAAGGATGGCGCGGTTACAAAGAAGAGCCAACTTACGTCGAGATTACAGGAGAATGCACGAGGGTTTATCTTCAGATGAAGAATTGTCGGATACTTGTTCCGCTATTGCATCGGACGATACTGCATCCAGTGTTGGACGAGCCAGAGAATCATTCGCGATCACGCCGGATCAACTAGCTCAAATGCTGCAAGAAGCGTTGGCTAAACAACGCGAAGAAATTAGAGCTGAGTTCAAAACCGAAATGGAGTTGACTATGCAGCAGATGCGAGATTTGCAGGTTCAGCAACACCAACCGGACCAGAGAATCATTTGCAATTACGCCAGATCAATTGGCTCACATGCTGCAGGAAGCGTTGGCTAAACAACGCGAAGAAATTAGAGCTGAGTTCAAAACCGAAATGGAGTTGACTATGCAGCAGATGCGGGATTTGCAGGTTCAGCAACACCAACCGGAATCAAGCCAAAGAGCAGAATCCAGTCGGCGTAATGAAGAGGATGAGACGATATTTGAAGATCCTCCTCCAGATAAAGACAACTCCGGAAGCGATCCGACCAAGTCAGCCACTCAACCTCCACAGATCTATTTGAAGAAAAGCGAGGAAGAGGACAAGAAGATGCACGATCTTGAGAGCAAAGTCAACGCTTTGATGACGGCTCAAGAAGTGAAGAAAACGGGCATCCCATACCCGTACCCGAGGGAGTGGGACCTGATTCCTTATCCCCAGAAATTTAATTTGATTAACTTTACTCCTTTTGATGGCAGGGGTTCACCAACTCAGCACTTGATCTATTTCAAGTCGCATCTCGGCGCAATATCTGGGAACGAAGCCCTGATGGTCCGGTCATTCGTAGGAACCCTTCGCGGGCCTGCCTTCGATTGGTACCGACGCCTTAAGCCTGGGAGTATCACTAGCTGGGCAGACATGGAAGAGTTATTCCTCACCAATTTCTTCGACGACGACACGGAAGTCTCGATCGGCACGTTGTTGGATGAGAAGCAGAAGGATGGGGAATCGGTTGATGTCTTTGTCAAACGATTCCGGGACAAAGCGGTGAACTGCAGAGATCCACTCACTGAGGAATTTATTCTGCAAACATGTCATAATAATCTGTCCTTGGATGTATTAGAAGTGGTGGGGGTTGTTCCCTCTAAAACTTGGAAAGAGATGAAAGTAAGAGGTGAACAAGCTGAACGCTTCCTCAAGAGAAAGAATTTGGAGCGAGGTTTGCCACCAGCTAATAATCAGAATCAAAATCAAAAGCAGAACTTTAACCCTCGAGGCAGAGGAAGAGGGTCTGTAGCCGCTGTGGACGCACATCAGACGTCACAACAGCCACCGCAACAACCGCAACAATCATCCTTCCAGTTGGCGCCAAACCAGAATCAACAGCCTTCGAAGCAGTTTAAGAATTCTGAGCCCAGATTCCCAAAGGAATACTCTTTCAAAGATGATGAAGTTCCGGTCATCTTCAAATACTTGTTAGAGAACAACAAGATCAAGCTTCCACCGGTCACAAACCAAGAAGAAGCAACGAAGATCAATGACCCAAAGTATTGTGCATATCACAGAAGGGTCCACCATCCTACTAAGACATGTTATGTTTTAAAGGATAAAATTCAAACATTGATTGATGTTGGTATTGTGACACCGAAGCCAAAGGAGAAGAAGGTAGGCGCAAACGCGGTCTCTATTAGCTTCGGATCGGTTCCTTTGTCCTGGTTTCAAGCCGAGCCAGTATCAAAGGTCAAGATGCAAACCATCAACGATGACCCTCATGGACAGCGCCAGAAGGGGCTCGTATCTCACACAGCCCCCAACGGCGAAATCCTTTGGGTTCATCCGGATTTGCTTGAAGATGAACAGTGGACGACACCCACATCAAAGAAGAAGTCAAAAGGCAAGGGAAAGGAGAAGTCCTGCTATGGAGCCTCGGCGATTCCCGAGAAGAACGATGAGGATATAGCAGCTTTATCACTTTCTGATGGAGAACAGGAAGTTTTTGCTACAAGAAGTGGAAACGAGTACCATTATAGGTATCCGGAAACCTCAGATCCAAATGCCAAAACTCTTACGGAGCTGGGGGTAGCCATAACTCCACCAGTAGCAGCTGAAAAACCTCAGAAAGTTGTTAAGCAAAAAGAAAAAGAACCTCAACACAGAGAGGTTCAAATTCCGAAGCAGTCTCGTTTTAGTCGACCGATTGGACGAGACAAACCGGAAAGCTCGAACGCACCATATCGTTTCGACGTTATGGCTCAGCTGGCTAATATCCCAGCAAGAATCACATTGTACGAGTTGCTGCGCCTCTCAAAAGAAACCAGAGAAGCTTTACAAGAAGCTTTGGCTGATTCTGAAGTATTCTTAACTCAGGTCAAGCCAGCTCCTGAAGAGCCAGAATCGTCAGTGCAGCATTGCAATCTGGCAGCCACCAAATTTCCTTGCATTGCTTTCACAAAAGAAGACATGCAAGTCAGGAATTCAAAGCATGATAGACCGTTATATTTTACTGGATATATCGGTTCGAGCATGGTTAACCGGATCCAAGTCGATCCGGGTTCCGCTGTTAGTATCATGCCACTTCGTTTGATGTACCACCTCGGAATTCCCGCCAGCAAGTTAGCCTCCACTGGAACGGTTATCTATGGTTTCAACACAAGCGGGTCACGACCGTTGGGAAAAATCCGGGTGAAGTGTCAACTCGGAGATCTGAAGTCTGAAGTCACCTGCTATGTGATCGATGCGGAGACTTCCTATAACTTACTGTTGGGTCGCCCATGGATCCACGGTAATCTTATAGTTCCCTCCACCCTCCATCAGTGTTTGAAATATGTCGACACTAATGAGGAGGTCAAGACGGTGGTCGCGGATAAGCAACCATTCAAGGGGTTAGAAAATTACTTTACTGACTCCCTTCTTTATGGTGCTGAGTCCGAAACTGAACCATCGGCCCATGGCACGGACAGCGGAGAAGAAGCTGATACCGAAGCCGGGCTCGATTATAGTGAAGGTCTTGTACTAAATGACATTGAACCTCTTGTAATCGATCTTGACGGTGATGAATCGTCGGACGAAAGTTGTAACTGGCAGCTTGCCGATGAAATAATAAACCATGATTTAGAGTACTCGCATTGTCTAGATGACGTAATGCAGAAATTGTATGACGACTCTAGTCTACATATGCCACTTCGTTCGTCTTGTACGGCGACGAAACACCTCCAAAGCTCATCTGGAACAACTATGATCCTACCCGCAAAGGCAGGGGGTGAAAAAGAGATAATCTTTGGAAAAGGGGAATCATCCCCCACTCCAGATCATTTCTTAGATAGTAATTCGGATGAAGAAAAACCCGGGCGACACTTCTCTCGGTATAGTTCTCAAGCGAATGATTATATGATGAGTCGAGGCTATGACCTTTCACTTGGTGAAGGCCTTTATTTTGGTCAAGGTATTAGGGTTCCACCCCGTTCTACCTATGTACCAAAAGGAAAACCAGATAATTACTACAGTCGTAATAGAGGTCTGGGTTATGATTCATCCGAAGACGATTATGGCCAACAGATTATTAACCAATTAATAGACAGGAGTGGACATTCATCCGATACTTCAAATTGGGATTCTGACGTGAGCATTGGTGAAAGATTCAAATCCCTAATGTCGAACATGGCGACGGTTGACCCTTCCACAACAGAAGAAGACGATCAGTTACCTGTTTGGGAAGATCCATGGATGCATTACATGAATATCCAATACGGTGATCGATTTGAGCAAAGAGAACCTCCTACCGAGGATAAAGTGGTTCAAGTTAATATGGGTGACGAAAATAATCCGAAGCCTATATTTATCAGCGGTGATCTCCCGCCAGACGAAAAAGAGGAATTAATTGCCCTCGTTAAAGAGTATATCGACGTTTTCGCATGGAACTACGAAGATATGCCAGGACTCGACCCAAATGTAGCAATGCATACCCTTAACATAAAATCGGATGCTAAACCTGTCAAGCAACAACAAAGACGGTTTCGTCCGCAAATTATGGAGGCAATAGAAGCTGAAGTTAAGAAGCTAATTGACTCGGGTTTTGTCAGAGAGGAACAACATCCTGAATGGTTGGCCAATATCGTTCCAGTCCTCAAAAAGAACGGAAAAATCAGAATCTGTATTGACTTCAGAGATCTGAATACAGCATGCCCCAAGGATGATTTTCCCCTACCGATTACGGACGTCATTATCGACAACACATGCGGGTTTGAAAGAATGTCGTTCATGGATGGATTTTCTGGGTATAATCAAATCAAGATGCATCCGGATGATGAAAAGCATACAGCTTTCAGAACACCTCTTGGCGTCTTTTGTTATACCGTTATGCCTTTCGGTTTGAAGAACGCCGGTGCTACGTATCAACGGGCGATGACGAAGATCTTTCAAGAACACCTTAGGAAGACAGTCGAATGCTACGTTGATGACCTAGTCGTTAAGAGTCGTGATAAAAACGACCACATTAACGATCTGAAGACAATGTTCGAACTTATGAGAACTCATCAGTTAAAGATGAACCCGACTAAATCCTTCCTTGGAATGTCGAGCGGTAAATTTCTTGGGTTCGTCGTCACCACAAAAGGTATTCATATTGATCCTGATAAGGTGAAGGCGATAAACGAACTGCAGCCTCCAAGAAATCTTAAAGAACTCAGAGGATTGCAAGGTCGATTAGCATATATCCGTCGGTTTATATCGAACTTGTCCGGAAAATGTCAACCGTTTTCCAAACTCGCAAAGAAAGGCGTGTCGTTCATTTGGGATGAAGCATGTCAGAAGGCATTCGAAGATATCAAGAAATATCTAGCGAATCCACCTATTCTCGTTGCACCGAAATCGGGCAAGCCGTTTTTGATTTATGTCAAAGCGACGAGCCATTCGTTAAGTGCCTTACTTGCACAAGACGACGATAACGGTCACGAGCAAGCTGTGTATTATCTGAGTCGTACATTGGTAGGAGCTGAGTCTCGTTATCCGATGATTGAGAAGGAATGCCTCGCTTTGGTATTCGCGATTCAGAAAATGCGACATTATTTAGTCGGACAGACGATTTATGTCATTTCCAACATAAATCCCGTCCGAGTGTTCATGACCCAACCGGCTTCCATGAATTGGCGTTTGGCCAGATGGGCTTTACTCTTATCGCAATATGACTTGTACTTCAAACAGCAGAAATCTGTTAAAGGACGAGCTATTTGCGACCTTCTGGCAGAAAACCCTACGAAGGATGTAGTCGAATTGTACGACGACCTGCCAGATGAAACTCACGAAGTTAATACCACCTCACATCAACAAGTGTGGCAATTGTACTTCGATGGGGCTTCCCGATCAACCAACGTGGCAAGTGCACCCGGATGTTCTAAAATCTCCTCAGGAGTGGGGGTCGTTTTAGTTTCCCCGGAAAAGCACGTCTTGCCTAGAGCATATTCACTGACTGAACCATGCTCTAATAACGTAGCTGAATACAATGCATTAATAATCGGACTTAATTTCGCCAAAGAGCTGGGGGTCGAATACCTTGAAGCTTTTGGAGATTCTCAACTGGTGGTTAATCAAATACGAGGAGAGTATGAAGTCAGAAATCGAGACCTGATTCCATACCACCAGGTGGCCATCGAAATAGCAAGCTCGTTTGAAGAATTTTTCATCGAGTACGTTCCGCGTCTCCAAAATACATACGCGGATGCATTGGCAGCATTGTCAGTATCCTTGGCTCAACCTCCCGAAACAGAGCAATTAATTACAGTGAGGACTCATCAGCTTATTGTTCCAATCTACGATTCGAATGCTAAAGAGGTATACTCAACTGGAGTTGAACCCGAAGTTCGAGATTGGCGTTTTCCTATTATTGACTACGTCTTACATGGTATATTACCTGAAGATGTAAGAGAAAGGGAATCGATTCGGCGAAGAGCGCCGAGATTTTATTACAATGCCACATCGCAAACGTTGTATCGACGAGCTTATGATGGTCTTTTACTTCGTTGTCTATCCAGTAAAGAAGCGGAACAAGCACTCAAAGAGGCACATAATGGGATATGCGGTGCACATCAGCCCGGTCCTAAACTCTGCGACCGACTTAGGAGAATCGGATATTATTGGCCAACTATGGTGAAAGACGCAGTCGATTACGCACGACAATGTGTAGTGTGTCAATTGCATGCAAATTATATGCACATACCCCCTGAATATCTGCATCCTTCGGCGACATCGTGGCCGTTTGAAACTTGGGGAATGGATATAGTAGGTCCTATTTTTCCACCTTCGGTTAAAGGGGACCGTTTCATTCTGGCAATCACCGATTATTTCTCGAAATGGGCAGAAGCAGTTCCACTTAGAGAAGTAAAGACGACCAATGTCATCAAATTTATCAAACACCATATCATATATCGGTACGGTGTGCCAAGGCGAATAGTGCACGACAACGGTCCTCAGTTCGTGAGCAACGCATTCATCAAGTTCTGCGGTAAATTCGGGATTAAAGACGTTTCGTCGACTGCTTATAATCCTACAGCTAACGGATTGGCCGAAGCTTTTAACAAGACTATCATCAAAATCCTGGCAAAATTGGTGAAAACCAATAAGCGAGATTGGGATGACAAACTCGGCGAAGCTCTCTGGGCTTATCGTACGACCGTCCGCACGCCTACCGGAGCCACCCCGTATGCTTTAACGTATGGGTGTGAAGCCGTTCTTCCATTGGAAGTGCAGATTCCTTCTCTCCGTATCGCTCTCGTAACGGGAATGACGACGGAAGAACATCATCAGAAACGTCTCGAGGAATTAGAGATGTTAGATGAGAAACGCTTGGAAGCTCAACAACAAATCGAGTTTTATCAAGCTAGAATTTCTCGGGCTTTCGATAAAAAGGTCCGACGACGAAGCTTTAAAGAAGGAGATCTAGTTCTCGCCGTTCGAAGACCTATGATTCTCACTTCTAAGAAGAAAGGCAAATTTGAACCTAAATGGGAAGGACCGTTTGTGATAGAAACAGTCTATTCGAACGGTGCATATCGCCTGGTTACCCAAGATGGCAACAAATTGATGATGCCAATAAATGGGAAGTTCCTGAAAAAATATTATCCGTAATATATTCAGGATAACCTGTGTAAAGCGGGAAGTTCCTAGAGAATCCTATATAGGATATTTCAGGATAACCCGAGATCAGTTCACTATTTTAAATGAGAAGCTGGTCATTTGAATAATTCACTGTTCTTTTACAACTTTTGTTGAGATGAGATTTAATGATAGTTAATCTTTCCTCAGCAAAACCTTGTAATATAATCATGGAAGATGAGATTTGATGATTTGTAATCTCACGCTATGAAACCCCCATCGGTCGGATTGATCAACGATCATCAGTATGTATCAGTCGACAGATTATTTCGTGTCAAATTCTTATGTTTAAAATCAAAATTTCCCACCGATTAGTTTGTGCAAATCAACAAACTCATTGTTATTTGCACCCTACTCCTATTCCTCACTTGGTCAAACCTTTAAACAGTTAGGACCAAAGCCAAAATCCCCTCTCGATTCGTTCCATGAACGAGAGGTCCACAAATTGAGCGATCAAACCTTCCTACAGTTAGGATCGTCTCAAAATTCCCACTTGGTCAAACCTTACTACAGTTAGGACCACAACCAAAATCTCCTTTCGATTCATTTTTGCGAACGAAAGGTTTACTTTTGAATTGAGTAATCAAACCTTATGACAGTTAGGGTTATTCAAACCAACCTATTTTCTCTAAGTGGAGATTCCACTGTGAGTTTCCTTTTCATCAGGAGATAGAATATAAAATTCTCCCTCTCCGATTCTGGGTTTATCTCTACCAACAAACAAGAGACCAGGAGATAGAATATAAAATTCTTCCTCTCCGATTCTGGGTTCATCTCTACCAACAAACAAGAGACCAGGAGATAGAATATAAAATTCTTCCTCTCCGAGTATGGGTTTATCTCTACCAACAAACAAGAGATTGAGAAATGGAATATACAATTCTTTTTCTCTCCGATTTTGGGTTCGTTGTCCTATATAGGAAATGCAACCTATTCACACTTTGAAATCCATGTTGTTCACACATGGGGGATGTTATCTCTATCCCTTATTAGAGATAAGCCTACATCTAACACATGTAGCCTACATATTCAACAGTGTAGTTCAAAGTCTAAAAGAGTTTAATTCTTTTAGCGCAACGTTATATGTGAAACGGACTTAGATAATTCACATACTAGCCCGATTCAAACGGTAATCGGTAAAGGTATATCAAATCCGTTGATGGCTGAGGATTTGCCAAAAATCCTATAAGTATTATGGTTATTTATTCTAAACAAGAATGAGTAATCATAATAAAACCTCAATGAGCAAAAAGATTCAATATAATGAGCAAAAAGGTTCATTATGTTGACCAAGAATTTTCAAACAAAGCTACAAAAATATATGTCCTCCAATTACAAAAGTTTATACTGACTAATCTGATTTTCAAGTTTTGACAGCTCTAACGCACGAGCCTGTTCAAGCTCAGCTGCCAATTTGATTTTAAAGGCTTCTTCGTCAACGTTGTGAAGCGCGACGACCTCTTGTTCCTTTTCAGCAATTATTTTATCTTGAAGGTTCAGTTGCTGTAACAGGTTGCCTTCAATATGAATCTCCTGCGTCAACTCAGACTTCAAGACATCATGAGCGTCCTTGGCCATTGCAAGTTCCTCCTCTAAGCGAGCTATTTCTGCTCGACTCGATTCTAAATCCCGACGTAGGTTAACCTGGGCTTGTATTCTCTTGCCAACATTCATCCTAAGTTGATCGCTGTGGGCTCTTAGCTGTTGGAGCTCGAGATTAGCTGATGTTTGGGAATCACGCAACGCTTGTAGCTTGGAGTCCATGCGAGAAGCAATGTAGGAAGGTACGCTTTCAGTGCGAAGACCCCTCAGAAGGTCAACATGTTGCTTCAAGTCAACCATGTAGGCGTTGATCGAATCGGCTAAATCATTATATCCTTCATCACGGATCCCTGATATATAGCGGTCAAGAGGTTTCTTAAAACTCTCAAATCGCGATCCTTTGGAGAGAATACGATCAACCATAGAATTCAAAAAGGAGATGAAGCCGTCGAGATCAGAGCAAATGCCGGCTTTATCCGGATCCTCGTCTGCTAACAAAGCTCGGATGCGATCTGATAATGATGATGAAGGAACTGCGATGAAGGCAAATAGGTCAGTACAGGACATATATATACATACAAAACAACAAACTAAGACATACCAAGTTCGATGGAAGAACCTTCAGCATGACTTAGTTCACCCGAGGATGGTAACCTGATTTCCGGAACAACCAAGGTTGATTCAGGAATGGTAGCTGTTGATGCACCCGCTACATCAGAGGCTTTTTCAATTAAAGCTTCAGAAGACGGCGGGTCCAAGCTAAGAGGCTCTTTAAGAGTTGATTCTACAAACGAAGGAGTTACAATGAGCATAATGAGATGTTAACCCAAAATTTGAAACAAAATTATGGGTAAAATGTACCAGCAATAGGCATAACATCAGCCGACGTACCAACGCCTTCAGTTGGTCTCGCTTTTGTTGCGACCGGACTAATCTGGGGAGTGACAGTGACTTCTATCATCATAGGGTCCATAGGAGTAGAAGGTTGAGGCTCAAGAACTGATGATTGCAAATCAACCTCAGTTCCTGCCCATGGCACGAGTTCGCTACCCTCTGGCCGATCAGACGTTCCAGTAATTATAGTAGTATCAGCTCCAGCAGTTGGTCCTATAATTCAGACACTTATATGATTAATCAAGTCAAAATATATACGTATATATATATGTGGAGTTCACAGAACCAAAGTCTTACTCTCAGAAGGACCGGCTTCCGTTGAACCAATTCCAACATCTGAGCCGATAGTTGCATCAGAGGCTTTCTCTAACAGAGAATCAAGGATTTGTTGATGGTCGTCCTCTGAGATATTAAAGTCGAAATTATTAAAATCATCGACTTTGGTGGCATGGGTAGCTTCTCCTTCAATAGGCTCGTGCATCGGGATGTCTAAAGAACATGAGGAACCATAAATAACATGTAAATTTAGACGAATCTGCCCAAGACAAAGATCGATTTTACCTTCATTGGTCGGGGCTGATTCGAGAGCTCCACTACTGGTACCTGCTTCTTTTAATTTGACTAAAAGGAGAGAAAGCGCACAGGTCATTAGAGGAGGCACACGGTCCGACTCATTCATTTCTCGGATTTCTCTTCCGAGAGGAGAAAGATCAGTACCTGTGTCCGCAGCTGATGGATCAACGTCAGGAGTGGGTGGAACATCAGCCGATCCTTCCTTCAGAGCATCATGCATTTGTTGGACGAAGCTTGTTTCCTCAATTTCCATACCTCCGGGAGAAGCAGCATCAGCTGGCAATTCTCCTTCCTCTCGACTCCCTGCAGAAGTTGAACATGAAATAAGTTTGAACGTCAAAAAGTGTAAAAGCTATAAAAACAAATCGTTACCTTGCTCATCAGAAGAAGCACTACGACCGGATGTCTCTTCTACAGCAGGAAGATGAACACGCGGTTTAGAAACAGCTTTCTTCTGTTTCTTCAGAGGGCGTGCACCAGAACCTTCATGACGATGTTTGGTGCGTAACTCAGCTCGGGGAGAAACTTGAGTTTGAGCTTGAGTAGAAGTTCGAGATATTTGCCGACGAATGAGAGGCACCATATCCTCTTCATCCTCTTCGTCGCAACTAAGAACTTCTACCGTCATCCGGTTAGGATGTTCCATGACGACTCTTTCCTTACGTTTTTTTGGAGCAGCTTGTGGTTGGGTCGGAGCGACAGAAGGCCTTACAAGTCCTCTATCAAAGAATGAATCGGGAAGGCCAGATACTTCCTCAGAACTTGATTCATTCTCATCTTCCCCTTCTGAAGTTTCGGTTGCTTCACTATCAAACTCCTCTTCACTATCAACTGGGAGAGCCGGTTCCTTTCCTTTCCTTGATGATTCAGCGGCCTCTTTTCCTCGAGGCGACATCACAGCTTCATGGGTCGGTTCTGTTGCTTGCCGGGGAGCTATTTCTTCCTCCGAGTCTGATATCCTTCTACGTCGAGTGGCAATATTGGTGGCTATCAGCCATTTGCAGAAGAGAAAGGTCATCCTTAGAGGCGGCGTCTCTAAGGGGAGATCAAATTCAACATTGGTGCAGCCGGCAATGCTCCAAAACCAAGCTCTCGCCCCGTCGATAAGTCCACCTCGAAAGCTGAGGTGACGATTCGGGTTGCCGATGTATATCTGATCATACGAGATAGGGTTCAATGTGGCAAACATCCCTTACTCTGAAGAACAGATATCCAGGTCGAATATTCATCAACCATCTGAAGCACCCGACATCCAAGATAGTGCGATTCTGCCTTGGGTCTTCGGCATCTACTAAAGTAGTATTGTAGGTACCAGAGAACTGAGGGAAGCAAGGGAAGAATTCCTAACACTTGTGAATTTTAAACTGCCTCGTTATGTCGGGTTCTCGATGCCTGATCCATTTGCAATTCTCGAGACTCTGCAACAAAGGAATGCTAAAATTTGCCGTCTCAGGAGCTTCCATTAAATCTGGTCGGTGAAGTACTAACCAAGTCATCAGATAAGTGTAGGGTAGCTCCAACTTCGGAATGGACAGGCTGGCGGAAGGTTTCTTTTTCTCCTGAGTAAACGCGGAGATTAGTTGCCGCAATCCACTATGAATATCGGCCACCATAGCGGGAAGCAAAGATAATTTACGACCTGTAGCCAGCTGGACGGCCGGATACAACACTTCCATTGGCATCGCATCTGCGGACTGATGAGGAACTACACATCTCTTTAACCATAAGGCTAGAAAACCCGCCAGCAGAGCAGTAGGGCTAATCGGAACACCAGCTTGCCACATATAAGAGCAGAACTTAGTGCCGTGCAAAAATCCATCTTCTGAGCGCGAAGTATAAGATTGCGCGTTGGTTTTCTCTAACAGACGGTTAATTTCATCCGTACTCAAAGGAGACAATCCGCACACATCTGCCGAACGGACATCCAGGTTCTTGAAGAGGTAGTCAGCGAATTGTTTTAAGCTGACCTGAGGAGATTTCTTTCTGGCTTTGGGCTCCATCTCGGCCATGGCTATATAATAATGGCAAGTCAATTCCCATAAAGTATCATGAGTCACAGCTGAGCTATCTTTCATCTTGTTCAGCTGATTGCTAGTTGGAAAGAACTCTTGATAGGGAACATCGCCCATAGGCAAACCAGACACCTGCATCATTTCATGCAGTGGTAATCCGAGTTCCCCGTTCTTGGTAAAGAATGTATTAGTGTCCGGGTTATAGATCTCGAACAAGCAGAGGAAATGACCTACACTACTCTGTAGGCCATGCATGGTGGCACGAATCGGGACATCTAACCCTAATTCTGCTAACTCTCGCCCAAAGCGGTTTAACACATATCGGGTCATCCTGGTCCACCACCATTTGTCCCCAGAATAATGGACCCATCCATAGCATCTAAAAGTCTCTTTGGGTAATCTTTTGCCCGCTGCCGCTAATCGGTTCTTCACGGTGTTGGCTTGCACTATCTTTTCATTCTGAGGTATATTATCATGTCCCAAGATACCCGGATGAAGCCCCCGCACATGAGATCTTTCACTGGAGCCTGGGTTGGCTTCCTTCCCAATAAAACCACAATGAATACGCTCGTGGTTTTCAGTCAACTTCCAGAACATCTCACGTCCAACTGATAGATTCCTGAACATTAATAGTGAGTGATCCCGGGGGATAAAAGGCAGATATAAGAATGAGGACCCATTCTGGTACAACCATTGCGCAGGCTGGCAGAAAGCAATCTTCGGATCTTTCACCGAATCACCAAACAAGAAATCCGGCTTCCTTATGCATTGATTCGAGTCTTGCTCCGAGATCAAGGGCGCATCTGTGATTAATCGTCGTAGAACACGACAACTACCTCGCTGGATTAATTCTCTATCACTTCCGCTATAATCAGATTTAAACTGGGGAGAGGATTCAATTAACGGGATCCCCTCGTAATAAGAGTGGGTCACGCTACTCCGGCCAGTAATCACATCAGCAGTAAATGTGGTAGAAGGAAATCGGACTGATAAAAGAGGCATACACATAAATTGTGTAAGTGTCATCCTAAAATTTTAGAGAAAAACGGTATATCTCATTCTATAAGATATAGTCGTTATCTCATAACAGGTGTGACGATTTTCTATCCACCATATGTATAAAGGAGGTATGCGGGCATTATAACGGCATACCAAAACCTTTCAATACATATGGGATGATGTAAAATCGCCCCTGTGTATTATGAAGTGTGTTTTGTCAAAGCAAAACAAACACTTTTAAGCGTCGATCCCCTCAAAGGAGGATACCGGCTCTTCTCGAAGGTACCTCAAAGGATACAAACGAGGATCTGCAAGCAAAAATAGGAACATACATATGGAATTGACGAAACACAGTATTTAAATTCGTGAAAAGGTGAAAGAAATATACCTCCACGTGAGGGTGCAGCAGGGGCAGCCTCCTCGGGGTTCTGAACAGTCGATCGGCTTCGGGTTCCTCGAGCTCTACGCGGCGACATGACGAGTAAACGGTCTACAAGGAAACCCAACGAAGAAAGTTAGGATTTTTAGCAATAAATCAACCCAAATATCATCAAATATGGCCGAAATAATGCATGCATAGTCACAGTTGAAGAAAATCAAGATTTTGGAGAAAAGGGGGGTGAACAGACCTTTAAAATCCGAGTGCAATCTTCCCAAACAAGAACACCACTCAATTCAGCAACAAAAAGGAGAAGAAATAGAAGAAAACTGGTCGAAAATCACCCAAGAATCGCCCAAAAAATCGCCAAAATCCGACGTAAAAATGTCTCGCCGAGCGAGACAGAAACCTCTGTCTCGCCGAGCGAGACAGAAAATCCTGTCTCGCCGAGCGAGACAGAAAATCCTGTCTCGCTGAGCGAGACAGAAAACACTGTCTCGCTGAGCGAGACAGAAAATACTGTCTCGCCCAGTGAGACAGCAAACTCTTCTGTTTCACTCCATGAAACAGTAGATATTATCTGGGTCAAAAGCCAAATGTAATGCAAATGAATACTCCAATGGGTACACGAGTCTAAACTGTATTCCCACCCTCAACAGGAAGTTTCTGGAGAATATTAATCTGAATATTCTTAAGGATAACCTGAGGAATTCTCAATGGATATACCAATTCAATGGTAAACGCTGAATTCACAAGAGCAAGTATCAACTTCAATTCAAGATCTCGACAACGGTCAAGCGATAAACGCGACGCCGGGAGAACGTTAGCTATTCTACGAAGAACTGGATAGACTAACAGCAGAAGAGGTTAAACATTGAAGCCATTTACAAGTCCTTTCATACGATCTATTCAGCCAAGCATTGAAGGGATCGTAAGTAAAATCTATCTTATCCAAAGTATCCCATGCTCCTCTATAAAAGAATGAGTCTGGAATACTTTGGAGGGGGTATCTGTAGGCGTCAAAAAATGCTAATAGATATCCCAAGCATAGAGAAGATCACTCAAAAATTCACAAGAAAGGATTTCATACTGTTTTGGAAAAATCAAAACAAGTATGAACTGTCTCGCCAGCGAGACAGTCTTTGCTGTCTCGCCAGCGAGACAGTGTTGAAATAGTCAAAACTACATTTGTAACTGCCCTACACGTGTCCATTAACTGCCAAGGGACGTGGGAAACATCATGGGCGAAAATCACGTGGATAACTGCCAAAATAACGGAGTTTGAAACGTGAGAGAACAGTTACAGCGAGAAACTGCCATTTTCCGAGACAGCATTTACTGTCTCGCTGAGCGAGACAGCAAATTTACTGTCTCGCGGGTCGAGACAGCAAACGCTGTCTCGCCCAGCGAGACAGTAAACACTGTCTCGCCGTACTGACTTCTTCGATTGTTAAGTTTTTGCAGTTACTGACCCTTGAGGCTATAAATACCCCCCTAGGGTCACTTCTGACGAGGATCGAGCATTTGTTAGAGCATTCCAGAGCAGAGAGAGCAGAGATTTGAGTTCTTTTCTTGCAACGCCTTGAAATTAAGCTTCGACTTGATTTTAAGAAGAACGACTATCTTACTTCGATAAGATATCGTTTCAATTTCTACTTCGATAACGAAGTTAGAATCATAAGCCCCCTCTTCACGATCTGTGAATCGGCGGTCCACGAACCAAAGCGTTCCCGGCACAGGCAAAGTCCCACGAAAACGAGAATTGATAGACAATTTTCGTGTTTGTTTCTCAAGAGTTGTAATTTTTGTTTTGTTGTGTAGAAAAAGTCTTATAAAAAGATTATTCTTTCGAATTTGTTGTAATAGAACAAAGTTATAATGAATTCCACAGCAGCGACTTTTGAACCAAACAATCATATGTCTTGTGATGATTTATAACATATGTTAATTTGTGATGTTTGAAGTTTTTATGGGTGCAATAGTTTTTGTTCTAAATTAATTTCTTAAAGTAGCTATTGGATGGGAGAGATATAACTAATTTGAAAAGGATTTTGAAAGATGGTTTTAAATAAATAAATAAAATATTGCCACATCATCTTTACTTTTATAGTTTCTACAATAAGTTATTTTGCAAACAAACATTTTATTTCACTCACGTGTTGACATGGATACAATTCCTCAATTACAAAAAAAGTGACCTTCATAATTGCAATTCACATTTAGGTTACCAAACACCCCCTTATTGTCCAAAAATAAATAGTTGTGAAGCACGTGACTCGTGGGGGCCACGCGGTAGGGGGGAACCGCATGAAGAGACGTGGTGGGGGGGCTACAAGTGTTCACGCGGAGATCAAAGCTGCGTGAAGAGACGTGTGTGAAATCGAAACCCACGCCCACATCACGTCCGCTGAGTTCGAAAGGCCCACCCAAAGATAACTGTATGAGCTTTATAAAAACCCTTGTCTAAGGTTTCGTGCAGTTTGTGCAAGGAGAGAATAGTAGAGAGAAAAAGCGGCGCAAGTGTGTGCAAGCAAAGGAGGGCAGGCAGAGAAAAAGGGTTGTGTGTTTTTTCTTGGACTGCGTGCAACAGGAGAAACAGAGTTCTTTTTTGACTGTTTTGAGAGATTTGAGAGTTAGTTTGAGGGTTTAATTTGTGTGATTGTAAACCCATTTGTATTCTCTTTCTCTAATAGTAGATACCCCCTCATTTCCCCGTAGACGTAGGCAATTTGACGAATCACGTTAAAATTGATTGTTCGTGCCGTGACATTGTAAGAGTTTATTAGGTTCTCTAGACAAGTCAGTCCTAGAACTGATGAGAGGAAGAGCTGATATCCCACTTTATTGAGATATTTTACTTTCGGTTCTTGTTTCCTTTGTGAAACAGAAATTTAGTTGAGATCTACTCTTTTGTCAAGCACCAGAGGTGCTGTCGAAATTTCCGCTACGCACAATAAGTGGTATCAGAGCCCAAATTCAGATCTAGGGTTTTCTATTTTGGTTAGAGGAGTAGAACAATTTGAAAGCTCATCTAGGGCTTTGTTTGGTGATAAAGGTGAGATCTTTTAGTAAAGACTCTATCTTTTCAGTTTTGGATCTATTCTTCGTACGTTGGTGCGTTGAGTAAGATGTCGGGGAAAGAATGTGCTTCCGGTGTCGAGGGTGGTGCTTCTGGTGTGAAGACCATTCAGAGTTTTAATATCCACTCTATGAAGATAGATGTGGAGAAGTTTAATGGCATAAACAATTTTGGATTATGAAGATGCGAGGTTTTGGATGCGCTGAATGTGCAGAATTTAGAGAATACCTTAGAGTTAGATAGCAAGACATATGATATTGAAGAGATGGGTTGGAAGAAGATGAATTGAACGGCGTGTGATGTGATTAGGTCTTGTTTGACTCAAGATCTAAAATATGATGTGATGAATAAGACTTCTGTGAAGAAGATTTGGGAGATTCTCGAAAGCAAGTTGATACGGGTGTATCTTCTCTTCGGGAGCTTAGCGATCCTCATGGGAGCTTGAGGATAGATGATTCTTATGGTATCTTGAGAATAGAGTAGAGGAGTCGTGGACGAGGCCATTGGAGGTGACGAAGTCGAACGATTTGGCAAAACTGCAGGATTTCCAGCTGGACTCTAGCCGGTCGACCTGCTTGGTCACGGCGGTCGACCGCTTAGTGCACATGCCCAGACTATGTCTCGGGACTGAGAGCGGTCGACCGATGAAGGCTCTGCGGTCGACCGGAAAACAGCGGTCGACCGATGGTGGCGCTGCGGTCGACCGGAAATACTGTAATCGATTTTCCAGTTTTTCGTCGTTCTGACTGGTCGACCGCCTTGGGCACTGCGGTCGACCGCGTAGCGGATTCGGGCCTGGGTCTTTTCCTGCTCCAGTTGGGATTTCTGTTTAGTATAAATAGAAACACGACTTTTCTAGGGTTTATAACTCGGATTGTAATCAGAAAAGAGATCAGGGAGGTTGTTCTTTGATCTAGAGAGATTGTGAGAGAGAGATTTTGTAAATCCAATTAATTCTCATAATCTAGAGAAGGTATTTTCCTTCACCCTAATTATAACTCTTGTGTTCTTCAGTTGTTTTCTTCTTACCCACTCTTGATAATTCCGCGATCAAGAGTGCTCGCACGGCAACTCGTATTAAGTTGGTATCAGAGTGCTAGATCCTGTGAAAAGGGGAACTGTGTATGGTCCTTACTCGCTCACAGTACAAGAAGCTTGGCGAGATCCTTAATTCCTCGGAGGGGTCCAGAAATTAAGGAAGGAGAAGATGACTGAATCAGATAATTCAATAAGACTTGATGCCATGGAGAAGCAGATTGAGACGATCGGGACGACTCTTACCCAACTCGTGGGTCTCATCAACGGAGGAGACAAAAAGGAGGAATCTTCTTCGAAGGGTAAGAAGGGACTCTTTGAATCTGATGAGGAGAGCGAGAAAGCCGATTCAGAGGGGGAGACTGAGGTGGTCAAGACTGCTGGACATCAAGGGGGTAAGAATCATTACCAGAATCTGAAGATTGACTTCAAGGTTGAGATTCCTGTTTATGATGGGAGTATCAATGTGGAGAAGCTTGATGATTGGATCGAACGCATGGAGATGTACTTCACTCTCTATGGATATTCGTCCAAGGAGAAAATAGTGTTCGCCGCATTGAAGCTTTCAGGGCACGCGTTGACGTGGTGGAAATCCTATTGCAAACAGGAGAAGAAAGCAGCATCGTGGAACAAGTTCAAGGAGCTACTTCAGAAACAGTTTTATCCAGTGGGGTTCCTTGAGGAGCGTTGGTACAAGTGGTATGGCTTGCGCCAAAAATTTAATCAGACAGTTCAAGAGTATACGACGGAGTTCCAGTAACAGGCGATGGTCCTAAACATCACAACGTGCGAGTACCCCATCTTCATGAAATACATGGCGGGTCTGAATGATTACATCCGGAAGGAGATGAAGCTGTTTTCAGTGGAGACAATCGCAGAGGCGAGCGTGAAGGCCATTGCCATTGAGGGCCGGCAGAAGAAGGGCAATGAGACAAAGGGGGATTCCAAACCATCGGGGAGCAAGACGGGTGGCTCTCAGTCTAAGGATGAGAAGAAGAAGGTTGACTCGGGGAAAGCAGGATTGACATGCAATCACTGCAAGCAGACAGGGCATGTGGCCGATCGTTGCTGGGATAAGTATCCTCATCTGAAGCCAAAAGGATTGAAGAAGAAGGAGGAGAAGAAGGCGTACGTGATAGCACAGGGTCCGAAGGAGGTTCCCAGGATGACCGAACCCAATAGCAGTCTCAACCTTATGGCGGAGAAGCAGGCTACCAAGGAAGATGACGACCCGAGGGAGCAGCTCTTTGTTCTGAAATTGCAGGTCAAGACCAGCTTAGTGGATGCTATTGTAGATCCAGGGAGTCAGAAAAATCTGATATCTGAGGCATTAGTACAGAAGCTGGGATTGAAGACGGTGAAGCATCCAAAGCCCTATCCATTAGGGTGGATTCAGAAGGAGGCGGGATTGAGTGTGGTGAACCAGTGTTCATTCAGGTTTGCACTCCATGAGTCGTATATTGACGAGGTCACATGCGACGTGGTTCCGTTGGATGTTTGCCAAGTTATTTTGGGCAATCCTTATTTGTGGGATAGATACGCAGTATATGATCGGCGAGCCCAAAAGTACACGTTCAACAAGGATGGCGAGCAATTCATTTTTCGTTCAGCATCTCTCCCACAGGAGACGAGCTTGGTGACAGTGACTCAGGCTAAGAGGTTGGTGAACGCGGGCAGGAAGTTCGTTTTATTGTTCATTCGGCCGTATGAAGAACAGCTGAGTAGGATGTGCTTGTCCACCTTGAGCAAGCGCCAGGAGGGAGATCTTGACAGGTTGAAGGTCAAGTATACGGACTTGTTTTTGGAAATCACAGGACTACCACCACGTCGAGGTATAGAGCATGAGATTATGTTGACCGGGGAGAGTTCCTTACCTAACATAGGCCTATACCGCACATCAGTACTGGAGTCCGAGGAGATCAAGAAGCAGGTTCAGGAGCTCTTGGAGACGGGAGTGATTATGCCGAGTTGTTCACCTTGCGGGTCACCAGTGTTGTTGGTGCCCAAAAAGGATGGAGGCTGGCGCATGTGCGTGGATTACCGGGCGCTCAACAAGATAACCATCAAGAATCGCTACCCATTACCGCGGATCGATGATCTTATGGACCAGTTGGCGGGAGCGAGGTTTTTCACGAAGCTGGATTTGAAGTCTGGTTACCATCAGGTGAGGATTCGGGAGGAAGAAACTTGGAAGACTGCATTCAAGACCAAACAAGGCCTGTTTGAGTGGTTGGTGATGCCGTTTGGATTGTGCAATGCTCCGGCTACCTTTATGAGGCTTATGAATGATTTGTTGCGACCCTTTATAGAGGATTTTGTGATAGTTTACCTTGATGATATCTTGGTGTACAACAGGACTTGGGAGGAGCATCTCGTTCATGTTGAGAAGGTATTTGAAGTGTTGCAGGACGGACAACTGAAGCTCAACGGGAAAAAGTGCGAGTTCGGGAAGGACGAGTTGGTGTATCTCGGCTTCATCGTAGGGAAGGGCCAGCGGAGGATAGATCCAGGCAAGGTGGAGGTGATCACAAAGTGGCCGACGCCGAAGACAGTGACTGAGGTGAGGAGCTTCATGGGGGCTTGCCAGTATTTGCGTTAGTTCATTCGATATTTTTTGACTTATGCGGCACCGTTACATGGCCTCACAAAGGCTAAAGTTCAGTTTGAGTGGGGAAGGACGCATGAGGAGGCTTTTCAGTTGCTAAAAAGAAAGATCTCGGAGGCACCGGTGTTGGCGTTGTCGAATTTGCAGCGGACTTTCGAGGTAGAGACTGACGCGTCTAATTATGCGATGGGCGCGGTGTTTATTCAGGATGGAAAACCGGTGGAATACCATTCTGAGAAGTTTTCGGGTGCTATTGCGAACTACCCAACCTATGACAAGGAGTTCTATGCGCTATATCAAGCAATTAAGCATTGGAGGGTGTACTTGTTAGGGAAGGAGGTGGTCGTGCATTCGGATCATAAGCCGTTGGAGACGACACATGAAGTGGATGTCCTATTTGATGGCTTTCAACATCATTATTAGGTACAAGAAGGGGGCGACGAACAAGTTGGCCGATATGTTATCTCGTCCGCCGATAAGGTCTTTATTGGTGGCGACGCGTATTCAGCCCTTGGTTCCTTTGGAGTATGTACAGTTGTATGCATCCAGCAGGGACTTCGGTAGTGTGTTTGAGCAGGCGAAGGCTGATCGAAGGGGGGAGTATGCACTTGGAGAAGATGGCTTGTTGTATCGTGGGATATCACTATGCATTCCGGAAGATGGTGATAGGTTGCAGTGGATTCGGGAAGCACATACCTCGCGTGTGCAAGGGCATTTTGGCATTCAGAAAACGCTTCTCAATCTACGGCGACATGTGTTTTGGCCACGGATGCTTGATGATGTGACCAAGTATGTTGGAGGGTGTAAGTTATGCTGTATTTCGAAGCCTTCTAACAGAAAGAGGGGATTGTACCTACCATTACCGGTTCCTTCTAGGCCGTGGGAGAGCATTTCTATGGATTTTCTAGGAGGGTTGCCGACTACGAAGCGCGGGCATGACTATTTGTACGTTGTGGTGGACTGGTTCAGCAAGATGATGATATTGATTCCTTGTAAGAAGACCGTGACGAGAGCGGGTGCAGCACAATTGTTCTTTGAGCATGTGTGGAAGCACTTTGGGTTGCCGAGCTCGATTATTTCGGATCGGGATAGCCGGTTTCTCGTGCATTTTTAGGATTCTTTGTGGAATTTGATGGACACTAAATTGAAGAAGAGCACGACCTTTCATCCACAAACAGACGGACAAACGGAGGTAGTCAACCGAACTATGGTGCATATGTTACGGGGGTATAATTCCAGGCATCCTAAGACTTGGGATGAGAGTTTACCATATTTGCAGTTTGCTTTTAATTGGGCAATTCATGGATCTTCCGGAAAGTCACCGTTTGAGACTTGTTATGGATTTTTACCGCCGAGCCCGTTCGATCTTGTGTTTTCAAGTGAAGCCACAGTGGACGGCAAGGAAGGGAGTGAGAGACAACGTGCTCAGCGATTTCTTGAGAAGATTGCAAATATTCATGCCACGGTTGAAGCTCAATTGAAGAAATCGCAAGCTAAGTACAAGGCGAAGCATGATCAACATCGGGTTCCTTGTAACTTTGGCAAAGGCGATATGGTATGGCTAAAATTGAGTAAGGAGAGGCTCAAAGGAGAAGGGAAGAAGTTGAAGCCTATTCGTTATGGTCCATTTCGGATTATCGATCAGATTGACGACAACGCTTTTCGTTTAGATTTGCCACCTTACTTAGGCATGTATTTGGTGATCAGTGCCGAGTACTTGAAGTTGTTTGAGCCTCCATTATTGGATGATGAAGGTGATGACAAGATGATCTTACCGCATGTTGAAGACTTGTGGCTTGATAGAGAGGAGTCACTGAAAGAAGATTGCATTTTGGAACGGAAGACGACCAAGACGAGGCGGGGGACGAAGGAGTCATTTCTCATTGGACGTCAAGGTCAGGTCTCTAGCAAGGCCAAGTGGTTCAACAGAGAAGGAGGGGCTCGCGAGTTCCCTTAGCTGAAGTTCTAACTTGAATGAGACTTCAAGTTCCTAAAGGGGGACCCATGATATGGGTGTATCTTCTCTTCGGGAGCTTAACGATCCTCATGGGAGCTTGAGGATAGATGATTCTCATGGTATCTTGAGAATAGAGTAGAGGAGTCGTGGACGAGGCCATTGGAGGTGACAAAGTCGAAGGATTCGGCAAAACTGCAGGATTTGCAGCTGGACTCTGGCCGGTCGACCGACTTGGTCACGACGGTCGACCGCTTAGTGCACAGGCCCAGACTATGTCTCGGGACTGAGAGCGGTCGACCGATGAAGGCTCTGCAGTCGACCGGAAAATAGCGGTCGACCTATGGTGGCGCTGCGGTCGACCGAAAACACTGTAATCGATTTTCCAGTTTTTCGTCGTTCTGACCGGTCGACCGCCTTGGGCACTGCGGTCGATCGCGTAGCGGATTCGGGCCTGGGTCTGTTTCCTGCTCCAGTTAGGATTTCTGTTTAGTATAAATAGAAACACGACTTTTCTAGGGTTTAGAACTCGGATTGTAATCAGAAAAGAGATCAGGGAGGTTGTTCTTTGATCTAGAGAGATTGTGAGAGAGAGATTTTGTAAATCCAATTGATTCTCATAATCTAGAGAATGTATTTTCCTTCGCCCTAATTATAACTCTTGTGTTCTTCAGTTGTTTTCTTCTTACCCACTCTTGATAATTCCGCGATCAAGAGTGCTCGCACGGCAACTCGTATCACAAGTATCTGATAAAGAATGTTGAGAACCGCTTGCATTTGAAGAGAAGACTTTATCATTTCCCGTTGAAGAAGGGAACCTCAATTAGTGATCACATGAACACCTACACAAAGCTTCTTGCGGATTTGACGAATATGGATGTCATGATTGAAGATGAGGACAAGGCGTTGCTATTGTTGAGTTCCTTGCCCGACGAGGAATATGAGACCTTCGTTCTTACTCTGATTAATGGGAAGGCATCTCTTTCGTATAGTGAGGTGACTGCTGCACTTGTGAATTATCAGCTTCGAAAGAAGGATAAGGAGGTTTCAGTTGAGCCGGTAGCAGAGGCGTTGGCCGCAAGAGGGAAGGGTCCAAACCGAAAGAATTGAAAGTCATGGTCTAGAGTGGGACATCCTACAATTAGAAAAGATTAGTGTGCTTGGTGCAAGGAGACCTATCATTGGAAGAAAGACTGCCCAAAGCTCGACGAATGGATGAAGAATAAGCAGAAGGGAAAAGGGAAGCAACCATTATCAGAAGCAAACATCGTTATATCGAATGGTAATATTTCTGACTTTTCTATTTATTCACTTTCTACCAGTCCTACAGATAACTATTCGGAGGAATCTGAATGGATGTTGGATAGTGGTGCGACCTATCAAGTGTGACCTAGAAGGGAATGGTTCTCCAGTTTTGAGAAGCTGGATAGTGGTGTGGTATACATGGCTGATAACCATGCATGCCAGATCCTTGTGATAGGAAGAATTCGCATCAAGATGTTTGACGGAACTGTTATGGAGTTATATGATGTGAGATATGTTCCTTCCTTAAGAAAGAACTTGATCTTGATTGGAGCTTTGGTTGGAGAAGGTTTGAATGTTCAAATTGAGGACATGGTTCTCAAGATTGTGGAAGACTCTCAGATTGTGATGAAGGGCGTCAGGAGGAATAACCTGTATTACTTGACTAGAGGTATAGTGACAGGTGGAGAAGTGGTGATTTCTATTGATTCGACTAGACTGCGGCATTTGGGGCTTGGCCATTCCAGTATTGATTTCTTGTATAGATTGAAAGAGAGTACGAAGACCTGCAATTTAAAATCCAGTGAACACTTTGATGTGAGCAACAAGACCAAGGTGAAGTTTGGCATCTCTATTCACCGCACGGAGGGTCTTTCAGATGGGGTTCATATGGATGTTTAGGGGCCTTCCAAGGGGCATCATTA
Source organism: Asparagus officinalis (assembly GCF_001876935.1). Classification (NCBI taxonomy): domain Eukaryota; kingdom Viridiplantae; phylum Streptophyta; class Magnoliopsida; order Asparagales; family Asparagaceae; genus Asparagus; species Asparagus officinalis. The sequence continues at coordinate 165,225 of NW_017972436.1, read as the reverse complement.
GGAGGTAATAGATGTTTGGTTTCTTTTGTTAGTGGCTATTCTAAGGTAGTTTGGGTTGCAACCAAATCCCCTTTGGATAAAGTCCTAGTAGTCTCCAACAGATTGAAGAAGTGTGAGATTAGCAGAAAGGTGAAGGTACTTCATTCTGGTTTTGGTGGGAGGAACAAGATGGACCTGTTTCTGTATTGGAGCCGAGCTCACGGCATTTCGAGACACTCGTTAGAAAGGAAATCTTGGGGCAACTAGATAGGGTGGTAAATTTAGAGAACTGTGCCTTGCTGGTGGAGGATCAGTGTTTGTTGTCAAGCAATAGTCTGCAGAAGAGTTTCTGGACTGAGGCTTCGACATATTTAGGTCATCCTATTAAAGAGTTGCTAACTGCTATGATTGGAGGTAAAACTCAATTGGATATTTGGTCTGGTAATGTCACATTGGATGAGGCTTCGATGAGGGATCCTATTGACTCTCAGTAGGTGGAGAGTTTTGGGAAGATCATAGAGGTATCACAGCAGGTGGAGAGTGATGCTACTTCACATTGGGTGGAGATTACTCCATATATTCCAAATCATTCTGTATTGTTTGGGATTCCAGCTAAGATGACACAGTTTGGGGATCAATTGATTTTGCATACAGATGATGAGTTGGGTTTTGATTTGAGTGCATCTGATAGATGTAGTTTGAATATGGCCATTGGTTCACCTCAGGTGGAGGTGTTTGATTCGTTACACTTTGAGGCCATTGGAGGTGCTATCAGCCGCAGAGTTGATAATATTGGAGAAGGGTTGCGAACTCTTCTATTAGATTGAGGTCGTTTGCGGCCATTTGATGAACTACGGGAGGCTTGATTCCTTAGGCAAGAGGATACGTAGGCAGTCATTTATGATGCAGCCGATTTGGTGAGTAGATACCAACGTTTGGAGTTTGTTCGCATTCTCATTTGGGTTCTCGGTTTGTTGTGGATTGAGTCTGTTGTCGTGAATTGTTTTACTTCGTACTGGACGCAACAAGTGAGACATTCCTCAGGTGGAGGTGTTTGATTCGTTACACTTTGAGGCCATTGGAGGTGCTATCAGCCGCAGAGTTGATAATATTGGAGAAGGGTTGCGAACTCTTCTATTAGATTGAGGTCGTTTGCGGCCATTTGATGAACTACGGGAGGCTTGATTCCTTAGGCAAGAGGATACGTAGGCAGTCATTTATGATGCAGCCGATTTGGTGAGTAGATACCAACGTTTGGAGTTTGTTCGCATTCTCATTTGGGTTCTCGGTTTGTTGTGGATTGAGTCTGTTGTCGTGAATTGTTTTACTTCGTACTGGACGCAACAAGTGAGACATTTGGTTTGGTTGGTATCGACTCAGTTTTGGGAAAACTTCACTGAGGTAGAGAATTGTGAAGCACGTGACTCGTGGGGGCCACACGGGAGAGAGGAAACCATGTGAAGAGACGTGGTGGGGGGGGCACAAGTGTTCATGCGGAAATCAAAGCTGCGTGAAGAGACGTGTGTGAAATTGAAACCCATGTCCACGTCGCGTCCGCTGAGTTCGAAAGGCCCACCCGAAGACAGCTGTTTGAGCTTTATAAAAACCCTTGTCTAGGGTTTCGTGCAGTATGTGCAAGGAGAGAATAGCAGAGAGAAAAAGTGGCGCAAGTGTGTGCAAGCAAAGGAGGGCAGGCAGAGAAAAAATTGTAGAGAAAAAATCGGTTGTGTGTTTTTTTCTTGTACTGCGTGCAACAAGAGAAACAGAGTTCTTTTTTGACTGTTTTGAGAGATTTGAGAGTTAGTTTTAGGGTTTAATTTGTGTGATTGTAAACCCATTTGTATTCTCTTTCTTTAATAGTAGATTCCCCCTCCTTGTCCCGTGGACGTAGACAATTTGCCGAACCACGTTAAAATTGATTGTTCGTGCCGTGACATTGTAATAGTTTATTAGGTTCCCTCGACTGGTCAGTCCTAGAACTGATGAGAGAAAGAGCTGATATCCCACTTTGTTGAGATATTTTACTTTCGGTTCTTGTTTCCTTTGTGAAACAGGGATTTAGTTGAGATATATTCTCGTGTCGAGTACCAGAGGTGTTGCCGAAATTTCCGCTGCGCACAACAATAGTGACTAACCAATTTATATGACCCTGCAGGTATATAAACATAATTGAAGATGACCTCTGATTTTGCCTAGCTTATGAATGATGAGAAGAAGGAACATGGGCACATGTTGGTATCATCACAAAAGCAAGCACTTAAATGAGCTAACTTTTGTTAATGAAACTACTTTGTTACTTTAATCAGCAAAAGAAAACCTAACTTAGATCTTGTTTGAGCCCCTTATTATCTTTGTGCCGACTTTAATGGCTTTTTGCTGCGGTCAGAAGGCTTTACCAAGACTCAAACTTAGATCCATAGTTTTATGGCAGTTACAAAATTATACAAAAATACACTCCATTGACTAAATTTTTGTAATGTCAATGACGGAATATTATTCTTTTCTCTTATATGCCTCGCTGAGACATGATTATATTGTTACATAACGAGATTGAGTTACCCCCAAAAAAAAAATTTAAATAAAAAGTTAATAAAAAAAACTCAGGTTCAAGTATGTACTAAGAACTTTGTAAAGGGTAAATTTTACACAAAATCCTCCAATGGTTTTTAGGAATCACAGTAAATACTTCACAAGTTTTAAAAGCGATGTTTTATCCTACTTAATTTTTATTTTTAGTCAAATGATCATTAATGTTTTTATATAATCATCAATTTTCGATGCATAATCGTATAAGATAATTGTCATATCCTGTAAGCATATTTTTGCATCCAAATTAACTTTGCATAAGTTTAATCAAAGGGACTAAACTATCACTTTTGAAACAGAAGGATTTCTGCAAATCTTGCAAACTGTTAGCAGGATATTTTATATAATTTAGGGTAGATAACACTAAATCCCCCTGAGGTATGCTACTTTGACAAAATCTCCCCATGAGGTTTAGAAAGTAACACTTTCTCCCCTCCTTATTAGTTCCCAATCTAATAGAGTCACACGATATTTATGTGACCCCTTAATGACCAAAATACCCTTTAGATTTTTTTAACCAGCATATTTCATTTTCTAGTTTTTTTAATCCATTTTGTAGTTGTCATTAAAAAACTACTGAGCTAAGAACAAAATTTTATCTTTCACTGATTTTCCCCTAAAAATGTTCATCCAAGAAAACAAGACAAATTCATTTATTTTTATACTTTATGGAGTTTAGGGGATGTTTGTTTGCCCAAATAAAGGGAG
>NW_017972436.1:160484-161942 GCF_001876935.1 Asparagus officinalis | reverse complement strand
GGTTGCCACATAAGATTTTCAAAAAAAAACTCATTTCAGACCAATAGTGGCTAAAATGGGTTGGAAATGTCACATTTGGACATATTTAAATATTTAACGCACTATTAAAACGACGGCTTGAATTAAAGAGGAATATTTAATGTCTTGTCGCTGAATATTTAATTGGAAAACTCATTTGATTTCTTGATTTCTAGATGTTCAAACAAACCCAAGAAATGGGAAACAATGTTTTCTAACCTATGATTTCAATGTGAAACAAACAAAAAAAAAAAGGAAATGGGGGAAACCCTCTGAAATGTCCAGAAATGTTTTCCAACCTAGTTTTATGTTTTCTTTTTTTTCGGAAATGTACCTAACAGCCCCTTAGAAGTTTTAGGGTTCGAATTCCCTAAAATAATAAAAGAAAAAAAGAAAAAAAAAACTAACTCTACAGTAAAAAACAGAAATGGGGAAGGAAAATCATGGTAAAGGGTATTTTGGTCCTTAAGCAGTCACATGAGAGTATCATGTGACTGTATTACATTAATAATAAAAGAGGGGAAAAAAGTGTCACTTTCTAAAACCCAGGAGATTTATTGTGAAAGTTGGTGTTATTTACCCTATAATTTATCTACAAAAGAATCTCCTGCATTCCTTTTATAAATTAATTTTTTCAACAGCTTGTGGCAATTTTTTTTTTTTTTTGGCCTTCCAAAAGTCAAATATAACAGCACAAAATGCGAATATATGCCACTTGTAGAAAGAAATTTATCCCCAAAAATAAAAGTCAGATTGGCTATAAAAATGAGGGCAATGTGTAAAATAAGCCCTCATCTATTGTTTATGTTAACTGACTTGGTCTTAAGATTTTAAATCAAATGTTTCAGTTATAGTTGAAACCAAAACTAATGGTATATAAGATTGCTGACTTTTGGCTAATAACAGTTATAATATGAAATTATCTATGTCCTTGAACAAAAACAAACTTATCATGTACATAAGCTCAGGCATCAAATTTTACTTAATTATTCAAAGTCTTCCTGAAATGGAAGCTTCTCACAAGCAGCAAAGGGTTTGAACCATCTCAAACCCAGAGCTCCATATCTTAGACTTGCATTAAACAATTGCTTGGAAATTTGTTATACTCAATCAAAAACAACGATTTTTTTTTTGGTTAAACTTCAACCCCTCTGATAACTTTGGATGTCTTGCACAAAACCCTCCTTGAATTTGCAAAATCACCCTAAATGTGTCTCACTTTACTACCATGATATTTAATGTGGCACATGCTTCTCACTTGTCAGAAAAGAGTATTTTGGACGTTTATCTTATCCTCTTAACTCCATTAATGATGAATTCTCAAAGTTCAGGAATTTCTGAGAAACTCACTGAAGAAGAACGGACCTGACGAGTCGGAGCTCACCTGAGGAGAGGAGCTCAGGCAAGAGGGTTGCCTGTGTGGAGCTCACCTGCCAGCGG
>NW_017972436.1:154246-160474 GCF_001876935.1 Asparagus officinalis | reverse complement strand
CGCCTGATGGAGCTTGCCTGCGGGCGAGGTGGTTCGAGCTCACCAAAGGAGATCGAGCTAGTTGTTGATGAACCCCTGGAGCTCGCTTGAAGATCGATAGGGTGAGGAGGTTCGCCTGCATCGGGCGAGGTGCGGAGCTCGCCTGATTCGTCGCCTTGGGTGGAGACCAGCTGGCTCCAGCTGGAGCTTGCCCTAGGGTTTCCCTATAAAAGGGAAACCCTATTCACGAGTTCCCTTTTGAGCCGAGCAGATAGAGGAGAGCAGCGTTCTAGCGGCGGCGGGATTTTATTTTCCCTCTGTGATTTTGAGCTCCCATTTGTCCCAGCTCTCAGGAATTAAAGAGGGGGGAGTAGAGGAATTAAACAGGGGAGTTAAGAGAGATCTACATTGTAGCTACAGAGTAGATTAGCATTCATTTGAGAGATCTCGAGTTTGAGATCTTCTCCTTGAAAGTTTGTAATTTCTTGTAGTTAAATAAGAAATTATTTGTGCTGCTCCCGTGGACATAGGCAAATTGCCGAACCACTTAACTATCTGTGTTTGTGATTGGCTTGTCATATTTAATTAGATTGTGACCGTGTTAGGTTTATTTCTCTTCTCTTGTGCCTCACAGATTCGGTCGGTGTGCGAGCACGCTTTCGCAAAGGCGTGCAACAAGGGCTGAAATATGATGTGATTGGGGTGACATATGCAATGAAGATGTGAAAAATTCCCAATAATAAGTACCTTATGAAGAGTGTTGAGAACCGTTTATATTTGCTGCGAAGATTGTTCAGATTTCAGATGTCCAGGGGCACCTCACTAGAAGTTCATGTGAACAACTATACAAAGTTATTATTGGACTTGCCGAACGTGGATGAGAAGATCATGGATAAGTACAAGGCTATTATTCTTTTGGGCTCCTTACCGGATGAGGAGTATGATACATTCATGCTTACTTTGTTGAACGGGTGATCTTCCATCACGTATAGTGAAGTTACTAATGCTTTGACTAACTGTGATTTGAGGAGGAAGGATAAAGAAACTTCTCATTCTAGTACTTCAGGAGAGCCCTTGGTGACGAGAGGTAGAAGTCCATATCCGAGTGGTGGTAATAGAGGCAGATCAAAGTCTACAGGCTATCACCAGTTAGCTAAGAACCAGTGTGTGCTCTGCAAGGAACATGGACATTGGAAGAGAGACTGCCCAAAGCTCAAGGAGAAGAAGAATGGCAAAAAGAAGGGTCCGAAGGCTAATGAGGTGAACGTTGTGAGAGGCGATGATTCAGATGATTCGACCTTTTCTCTTGTGATTACTCCAGAGGTGAACCATTTGGATGCATCAGATTAGATGTTAGATTCTAACGCTACCTATCATGTGACCCCTAGGCGATATTGGTTTGCATCATTTGAGAGAGTCGATGGAGGTGTTGTAATCAATGATCAATCATGTGTCATTTGTAGGATAAGTACCATCAGAATTTGTATGCACGATGGAGTAGTCCGTGAATTGAATGATGTAAGATTCATTCCTCAGCTAAAGATGAATCTTATTTCTGTTGGAGCTTTGGAGGTGAAGGGATTCAAGGTGACCTTTGAGGATACTGTAGCAAAGATTACTAAGGGATATTTGGTGGTGATGAAGGGAGTCCGCAGTCACAACTTATATTATCTGAAGGGGAGCACCGAGGTTGGCCAGATAGCTTCAGCTATTTTAGAGACGGACATGAGCAGACTTTGGCAATACAGACTAGGGCAAACGAAAGAGAAGTCACTGCAGACGCTATGCAAGCACGGGCAATTGAAGGGAGCCAAGAGTGGAAAGATAGAGTTCTATGAGCATTGCGTACTTGGAAAGAAGGCGAAGGTGAAGTTCGGGATAGCCATCCATAGGATGAGGGGCATCCTGAACTACGTGTACACAGACGTTTGAGGTCCCACCAAGACTGCATCACTTGGTGATCGATGTTGGTTCGTCATGTTCATAGATGACTATTCTAGGCGTTGTTGGGTGTACACCATGACGAAGAAGAGCAAAGTCCTAGATATATTTGTGGAGTGGAGGAAGAGATTAGAACTACAGACTGGTTAAAGATCAATACGTTGTGATTCGACAACGGTGGTGAGTATACTTCTGACTCCTTTCAGCAGCTATGTCGAGACGAGGGCATAGAGAGATACTTCACAGTGAGTCATACACCATAACAGAATAGGATGGAAGAGAGGCTGAATCGGTCTTTACTGGAGAATGTCAGATGCTTATTGTCGCAGAGTGGTTTGGAGAAGATCTTTTGGGCTGAGGTACTATCATATACGAGTTACCTCATTAACAGGCTGCATTCATCTGCGATTGAGGGGAAGACCCCTATGGAGATATGGTCAAGAGAGCCAGCACACGACTATGACCAGCTCAAGGTATTTGGGTGCCATGTATTTTATCATGTTAGAACAGATAAATTGGAACCTCGAGCTAGGAAGGTCATATTTATAGGATTCAAGCGTGATGTTAAGGGATACAAACTATGGGATCCAGTTCATAGGAAGATTATGCTAAGTAGGGATGTCACGTTCGATGAGGCTTCTATCTTGAAGGCTATGGGATCCAGTTGATAGGAAGATTATGCTAAGTAGGGACGTCACGTTCAATGATGCTTCTATCTTGAAGCTTCCCAGCTCTCATCAGGTGGAGAGCGACCCAACGGAGGAGATATCGCAGGTGATGGAGATCGATACAGCTCCACTTTTACCAGATGATACAATATCCATTAGAGTGTTGATTGAGGTGACGTCAGGCGAGCACGGTGACGACATGGAGGATATAAGTACAGTTGAGCAGGATCAAGGACCGACGGCTCAGGTTCAGGATTCGATTACGATTCGGAGATAGAGGAGAGACATACGGACGCCAACACGGTATACAAACACAGTAGTTGCATATGCACTTCCAGTGGAGAGTATCGATGAGATGGTGCCTACTACATTCAGAGAGGCGGAGTAGAGTTTAAAGGTTGATTCGTGGCAGGTGATTATGCAGGAGGAGATGAAGTCTCTTCACAAGAACGATACATGGGAGCTTGTTGAGCTTCCAAAGAGGCGAAAGACGATTGGTTGCAAGTGGGTATACACGAAGAAGGAGGGCATTGAAGGCACTCCAGTAAGGTTCAAAGCTGGGTTGTTTGTGAAGGTCTATGCACAGGGGGAAGGTATTGACTACAATAAAGTTTTCTCTCCGGTGGTGAAGCACTCTTCGATTCGGATTTTGCTAGCTTTGGTGGCACAGTATGGTTTGGAGTTAGATCAGTTGGACATGAAGACGATATTTCTTCATGGCGATCTTGATGAAAAAAGATAAATTGGTTTGTAGGTTAAAAAAATTGCTATACGGTTTGAAGCAGTCTCCTCAATAGTGGTATAGGCGATTCGATGGATTTATGATCGGTCAGTCATATACTCGGAGCCAGTTTGATCCTTTGGTGTATTACCACAAGTTAAAAGGAAGTGCGAACATTTATTTGTTACTTTATGCCAATGACATGTTGGTTTCTTCTATTTCCAGATCCGCTATAGATGAGTTGAAGGCACAGCTTTCAAAGGAATTCATGATGAAAGATTTGGGTGAGGGTAAACGCATTTTAGGGATGGACATCGGCAGAGACAAAGAGAATGTCAGAATTTGTTTGACACAAGTGGCTTATCTGAAGAAGGTTCTATAGTGATTTAATGTTAGCATGGAAACGAAACCAGTTAGTATACCTTTGGGAGCCCATTTGAAGCTTTAAGCTGATATTTCATCGAAGACAGTTGAAGATAGAGAGTTAATGTCGAAGACTCTATATGCGAGTGTAGTTGGAAGCTTGATATACGCGATGGTATGTACGAGGTCGGCTTTGTCACAGGCGGTGAGCATGGTCTTAAGATACATGCACGATCCAGGAATGGATCATTGGGACGCCGTGAGATGGATTTAGAGGTACATTCGAGGTACGCTTAATGTTGCTTTGGTTTATGAGCGGGACACTAGAGGTGGGCAGTTGTGCATTAGCTATGTTGATTCGGATTATGCTGGAGATTTGGATAAGCGCCGGTCTACGACGGGATATGTGTTCACTTTGATCCGTGTGCCGGTGTGTTGGAGATGCATCTTGCAGTCTATAATTGCAGAATATATGGCAATTATGGAGGCTGTTAAGAAGGCGATTTGGCTTGAAGGACTTTTGGAAGAACTTGATATATCGCAACGTTCCATCACTATTCATTGTGATAGCATAAGTGCTATCTATTTGGTGAAGAATTAAGTTTTTCATGCGAGGACGAAGCACATTGACGTTCGTTATCACTTCGTTCAGCATGTTCTTAAAGATGGAGATATGGAGATAGTGAAGATCCACACGAAGGATAATCCGGCGGATATGCTCACAAAGGTAGTTCCGAGCAACAAGTTTGATCATTGTCGGAACTTGTTGCACATTCATGATTGGTGAGGCCGTTGGTGGCCATTTGGCAAAACTACGATTAGCTTAATCCAAGTCAAAGGGTACGTAGGAAACCATGGTATAATGGTGTAGCTGGATTGGCCTGGTTTTGGCCTAGTTGGCGTTCACGGTGTTCTTCTAGTGTTCGTTCAAAATTTAAGGTTTATCAAATGATGGATGATGTGGAGAATTTAAGAAGAATGGACCTGATGAGTTGCAGATCGCCTGAGGCGAGGAGCTCAGACGATGGGTCGCCTGTGTGGAGCTCGCCTGCGAGCGAGCGTGGCGAGGTGAGGGGGGTCTCCTGATGGAGCACGCCTGCAAGCGAGGTGGTTCGAGCTCGCCAAAGGAGATCAAGCTCGCCTGTTGATGAAACCCCTGGAGCTCGCCTGAAGATCGATAGGGCGAGGAGGCTCGCCTGCGTCGGGCGAGGTGCGGAGCTTGCCTGATTCGTCATCTTTGGTGGAGACCAGCTGACTCCAGCTGGAGCTTGCCCTAGGGTTTCCCTATAAAAGAGAAACCCTATTCACGAGTTCCCTTTTGAGCGGAGCAGATAGAGAAGAGCAGTGTTCTAGCGACGGCGGGATTTTATTTTCCCTCTGCGATTTCAAGCTCCCATTTGTCCCAGCTCTCAGGAATTAAAAGGGGGGGGTGAGGAATTAAAGAGGGGAGTTAAGTGAGATTTACACTGTAGCTATAGTGTAGATTAGCATTCATTTGAGAGATCTCGAGTTTGATATCTTCTCTTTGAAAGTTTGTAATTTCTTATGGTTAAATAAGAAATTATTTGTGCTGCTCCCATGGACGTAGGTAAATTGTCGAACCACGTAAATATCTGTGTTTGTAATTGGCTTGTCATATTTAATTGGATTGTGACCGTGTTAGGTTTATTTCTCTTCTCTCGTGCCTTACAGATTCGGTCGGTGTGCGAGCACGCTTCCGCAAAGGCGCGCAACACTCCAAAGTTTAGAGGGTTTCGTGGAATTTACAAACTTCAGGGGGGTTTTACAAAATTTATCCCTATTTTTATTTGCTTGTGATTGTTCCAAAACACTTTATAATCAAAGGTTGATGTCAATGGATGCTGATAAGGATATTAACAAAGTGAAAGAGCCATGGAGGGTGCAGAAGTCAACTTCTCTATTTACCATAGAATTTGGGCTTATGGAATATTATTATGATATCATGCACTTTTGAGTTCAATGGACCTTGTCAAAATTCTTCTGAAGGGAACGATAACTATCTGAGAGGGGAGAGCTGGAAGATATAATTATATAAGTCGCACATATAGTTTTCATTAAACTGAGTATTTCTGACACTGAATGCTTGTATCCTCTTTCACACTAGTCTTTGAATGACACCCAACTGCCGTGAAAAAAAAAAAGGTTATTCTGACTCATATTTCCTAACTCAAATAGAAACTGAGAGAAGTTTTCAAACCAAAATATATACAGAAGGAAGCTGTCGTTCTGAAATATAACCAAGTAAAAGTTAATGAACTTGGATACATTCATAAATATAACCTACATTTCTAAAACTAAGGCCTCGTGCTATAATATTGCTACATATCTCGGAACATTTTTTTTCTTAAAAGGGAATTAGAGAGAGCTTGTAGATATTAACTCAGAATATAGAATTGACTAAACTCTGAGCTGTTTCTAACACTGACGCTCATTTCTTCCACGCCATGTTTTGAATCAGACTCTGCCACATGTTGTCAGAAAAACAATTTTTTCTAGCTCAGATTTCCCAAGTCCCCCAGCATGTTATAAATTCTT
>NW_017972436.1:90601-154236 GCF_001876935.1 Asparagus officinalis | reverse complement strand
AGTTACTATTCTTGTAAAAGGGTATAAACTTGGATAACTCCATAAATATGAACTTCAAGCTACTTAAACCAAATCTTCATGCTACATATTTCAGAGAACAGAGTTTTTTTGGTCAATCTCATCTTTTTCTAAAAGAGAAAAGGTTTGTCTGCACTTAATTACGGCAAACTTTATCTCATTTTTAAATTTGATAACCCAAAAGTTATTTTTTTCCTCTTGTCTTTTTTTTTGGCCCAAGAAATACAGTACACTTGAACAAAACTGAACGTTGATGCCCAAATTTTCTTTTTTGCCCAAGATATACCAACCTAAAAAAGAACTCCCAAAGCAATATGATATTGAGTATTTGAGACAAACTATAACAAATCTTCACCTTGACTTAAATGCGTAGAATATTCCTCACTCTAATATAAGCTAACTTACTTCATCTTCTCCAATAGCCCCGCAGAGTATCTAAGTGTGGCACGTATCGATCAAGTCCAAGCCCGGGTTGAACTTGCTAACTAAAAGAGGTCTCCTTAACAAATCGGCTGAATTATCCTCACGACGGCCGTAAATATTAGCGAAGTCATCACCTGAAGTAGCTCCTAAATAGCTGAAGGGCACAAAATTGTCAACCGACAATGCATAAGCTACCATATCTTCATATCTTCCCGGTGGTCGGATATCTCGTCTAGACCGATCTCTAGCAATAGTGTATTCCCTCTCTTCCTGCAGCTACTGAGGTGCTTCATCTACTTGAACGGGATATGCCTGCTGAAGAGTTGAATCATGAATTTCTAACTCCACCTTATGTCCTGTAGTACGCGCCTTATCAACAACTGAAATTGATGGTCGTTTCTAGTGGAACAAAACAAATTCATCAAAAGTAACATCACGCCTAATAATAATCTTAGGAGACTTCGGATCAGGACATCACAACCTAAACCCTTAACACCTGATGCGTAACCTAGGAATATGCACTTCTTCGCTCGCGGCTCAAGTTTCCCTTGACTAACATGTACATATGTAGGGCAACCAAATATTCTAAGATTAGAATAATCCGCAAGCTTATCGAACCAAATCTCCTCTAGAGTTTTACAACTAATAGCAGTAGATAACGATCGGTTCACTAAGTAACAAGTCGTATTCACTGCTTCCGCCCAGTATCTCTTACCTAAACCTGCATTATCATACAAAGAGCTTTCTCTAATAGGGTTTTGTTCATACATTTTGTCATTCCATTCTGTTGCGGAGTGCGAGGGATTGTACGATGTCTAACGATTCCCTCCTTCTTGTAGAACTCATTAAATTCTCCTCCATAAAACTCAAGGCCATTATCAGTTCTAAGCCTCTTAATCAGCCTCCCAGTCTGCTTCTCAACCAAAGACTTTCACTACTTGGAAGTCACAAACACCTCATCTTTATGCTCAAAAAGTAGACCCAAACATTCCTGGAGTAGTTATTAATGAAGGTCAACAAATATCAGGAACTACCACCCCTCAAGGCAACTTGAGAAAGTCCCCAAAAATCTGAATGGATATAATCCAAAGTACCTTTAGTCTGATGCACTGCCGTAGTGAAGCTAACTCTTTTCTGCTTCCCAAAGATGCAATGCTCGCAGAATCCTAATTTTCTTGTACTCTGTCCACATAAAAGATCCTTCTTACTTAACTCGCTCAATCCGCGCTCACTCATATGACCAAGTCTCATATGCTATAATCTGGTAGTATCAACTCCTAACATCGACGATGCAACTACAGTCGAGCCGATAACGATAGAACCCTACAAAACATACAAGTTGTCTATCTTCTTTCCTTTCATAACCACAAATGAGCCTTTTGTAACCTTAAGAACTCCACATTCACCTGAAAAATTGCACTCAATGCTATCAAGAGTGCCCAAAGAGATGAGATTCTTCCTTAAACTTAGAATATGCCTAACATCTGTCAAAGTCCTGATGACTCCATCATGCATCTTAATCTGAATTATGTCTTTCCCAACAGTCTTGCATGAGGCGTTGTTCCCCATAAGAACAACTCCACCATCAATAGCTCCATAAGTGGTGAACCAATCCCGATTAGAACCCATATGATAGGAACAACCTGAATCCAAAATCCAATCATCCATACTCCTGTTTATATCATATGTAGCCAACAAAATCACATCTTCAGTAATATCAACTTCAGCGGAGTCCTCCTTTGATTTTTCTTCATACTCTTCTTATTTATTTTTGTTCTTCAATCTGTAACAATCGATCTTGATGTGCCATTTCTTCTTACAATATTTGCATGTCAGATTTCTGTGTTTCGACTTATATCTGTTACCTCCAAAGCCACTTTCTTCTGATCTTCCTCGAACAAATAAGCCATCAGCTTTATCGTTACTTTCACTTGTGGTTAACTCTTTGTCGATCTTCTCCTTATTCAATAAGTTCTCTTTGACGTCCTTGATACCAATAGAATCTCGACCATAAATTATAGTATCCCTGAGATGTTTGTAGGAAGGCGGCAAAGAATACAATAACAATAGGGCTTGATCTTCATCATTGATCTTAACATCAATCTTACTCAAATCTGTAATACAAAATTAAATTCACCAATATGAGATTTGATGGGTGTTCCTTCCGACATCCGAAGTGTGTACAAACGCTGCTTGAAGAGGAGACGATTAGTGAGCGACTTCGTCAAATACAAATCCTCCAATTTAGACCACAAATCAGCAGTTGTTTTCTCCGTGAGAACTTCTTGCAAAACTTCGTTTGTCAAACATAACTAGATCACTGTGAGAGCTCTACCATCCAACTCGTTCCAATCTTCCTCTATCATAGTAGTCGGTTTCTTCGACTTCCTGAACAAAGCCTTCTTCAATCCACTGTGTCAACACGACGATCATCCTAACTTGCCAAAGGTTAAAACAGATGTTGTCGTCAAACTTCTCGATATCCCACTTCACAGTAGTTGTCGTCATCTTCTCGTCTAATTGATAGCTGAGGGCTCTAATATCAATTTGTTATGAAAAAATCCCTAGGATAAGCTAATATCAATCACACGAGAGCACGAAAAATATCAAGAACACACGAACACAAAGATACGTGATTCGGCTTGTAGCCTACGTCCACGGGCGAAGGAGGAGAAAAGCTTTACTAATTGTGAGGAATACAAAGTGGAATCTCTCAATCACTCAATCCTAAACCATACCTCAAAAGCCTAATACAACTCTCAACTAAAGGAACAAAAGAGAAGAATATCACATAGGCTTCACAAAAGAACTTTCTCTTCTTGGTTGGTGCTCTGAAGATTGATAATAATTATTGGCTTGAAAGACTGTTCTTATATAGCCTTGAAGATCTCAACTCATTGTTGTCTAAGGAATAAGAATTCTAATAGGAATAGAAGTCCACATGTTCTAAAACTCAATAAGAGTCCAAGTAGAAATAAACCTCTAATATGATTGGTTGTGTAAAGTCTAATGTAAGTAGGATTCTTGATCAAAACAAACCAACCTAAAAAAAGAACTCCCAAAGCTATATGGATTTGAGTATTTGAGGCAACCTATAACAAAATATTATATGTGTACACTCTGAGATCATTCTAGAGAGAGAAGAGAGAGAGAAACCTTTAATCTTATGAAGCAAAGCACTAAATATTCTCTGTATCCAAGCTAGCTACAAGAGTTTTAAAGTAACTTTTCTTGCGAAGCAAGCATTTCCCACTTGCATCTCCTAGTGGGATTACAGTTTGACCTCCATCTCCATTATTATACAATTAGAACAATACCCTTAACTACCTTTACCATTTAAACAAATCATATAGAAAAGATATCATATCAAAGGTCCAGCAACAGTTGATATTGTGGCTTTCTTATCACAAAATGAATGAAGAAGATTTAAATAAATAAATAAATAACAGAGAGTCCACCATGTAATGCTCTCCACTTATTTCTCATGAATTGGAGCCAAGTTTGGAATTGGATTGGATTGGATTTGAGCTCAATATAGAAATACTGTCAGGTGCTGATTTGTCAGGTGCTGCTGCAGATGCTGCTGCTGGAATACAGGAAATGAATCATTCAATAGATGCTGAAGATGAGAGCTGGGAACCCAAGGAAATGTCTATCGGAGCTGAAGATGGAATTACAGGAGTTGAAGCTAAGGATTGAGCAAAGTGGACTGATATGCAAAAGCTTGACTGATACGGGGTTGATTTGCAAAAGACCAAGGTTATTGGACATGAGTTGTTTAGTTCCAGGACTTATGTGTAATAAATGGATTAGTAGTTGGTCGTTACTTGAATTCAGTTAGTCTGTTAGACAGTTGGCACAAACACTGTACGTGCACGTGCACAGGCCAAGTTCTCAGTTGAAATTGTATAAAGAGAAGGTTGTAAAAGATCAAAATCATGAAATGAATGAGAATCTTTTCTTCTCCTAAATTTTGAACCTGTTCTTCTTCCCCACTCAATTCTTTCCTTCACTGTTTCAATTTTCTGTTCTATCTGTTATCAAGACCAATCATGGCTAGAAATAGCAATTTGAGGTCCAATAGAGGTTCTAGAACCTCTCAATTGGTATCAGAGCAAATTATGCTGGAATCTGAAGCTGCTGCTGATGACGCCATGGCCGATCCTAAGGAAGCGGCTCAGGAAGAAGCAACTACAGAAGAGAGGCTGGTTAAAGTTGAGGACGCTATTATTCAGCAAGGTTTCCTTACTCGGCAGCTATCTGCAAGAATGGAGGAGTTATCTTCTCAACTTACCTCTCAATTAACCTCTCAGTTCCAAAATCTTGTCCAAGAACTCAAGCAATCAAAGGAGCCATGTCAAGAAATTCCAAGATCAGGAGCTAGAGATGAGCGGAGAATGTCAGGCTTAGAACCAAGGAATGATACAAATTTTTTGGGTCCAGGCTCTAGAGGAATGAACAGACCAGATCCTGAACAGACACCAAGAGCTTCTCAACCAACTAGAGGAATGGATTCCAATGGAGAAAGGCAACCAGTCTACAATCTTGGTAATGTTCCTCACAAGAATTCTTTCTTCAGTAATCAAAAGTTGGTTCAACCCAAATCACTCCGTTTAGATTTTCCTGTTTTTTCTGGAAATGAAAATGTCATAGCTTGGTTAGAACAAGTTGAACAAATATTTGAGTATTATGACATCAAGAGTGAAGAGTGGGTTAAGGTCTGTACTTTCTACTTAAGAGAAGAAGCATTGCAGTGGTATAGATGGTTGGCTAGGAATCTTGAAGAATTCTTTCAATGGGAAATTTTTAAAGAAGAAATTATTACAAGATTTGGGCCAAGTGAACTATCAAGACCCTATGATGCTTTCTCAACCCTTAAACAGACTAATACAGTAAGAGATTATCTGGGAAGGTTCGAGCAAACTTTGAGCTTACTAGATGATCAACCTTCTAGGAGGCATATCTTGGAAAAATTCATAGGGGGACTTAAAGAAGAATTGAAATATGAAGTCACAGCCTCCAGACCCTCTTCATTAAAAGAAGCAATATCCTTAGCCAAACTGTTTGAGGATAGACTCAAGAATGAAAGAAAATCTAAGGGAAATTGGAATACTTCAAATACAGGAGTGTTACCAACTAATTCATCACCTTATACTTCTGTGAGAGAAAACCCCAAACCTCCTTCTCAATTCAAGAAACTAACTCCTGAAGATATACAAAGAAGAAGAAGCCAGAACTTATGTTTTACCTGTGATGAAAAATGGTTTAGAGGTCATCAATGCAAGGGGAAGCAAATATTTCTTTTAGAAGGCATTTTAAAAGGAAATTCAGAGGAAGATGAAGTTGAGAATGGTGAAGAAGGAGAGGAGGACATAACCATAGAACTGGCTGAGAGTTTAGTGAAGGGAGCACCTTCTATTTCAGTACAAGCCCTCAGTGGTGTGAATGCATCCCATACTATCAGGGTTGTGGGCTACTACAAGAATCAGGCTGTGAGTATCCTAATAGACTCGGGATCAACCCACAATTTTATAAACTCTAAGCTGGTAAAGAAATTGGGGCTAGTAGTAACTGAATCTAACAGTTTTGATGTCCTAGTTGCTAGTGGAGAATTGATTAAAGGTGGGGGAGTTTGCCAAGAAGTATCCCTAGAATGTCAAGGGGTAAGAATTCAGGTTGATTTGCTAGTAATGCCCATGGGGGGTAGCCAGATAGTATTAGGGGCTGATTGGATGAAGACCCTTGAAGATATTACATTGAATTTTAAGAAGCTACAGGTCACATTTTTTAGTGATGGAGCTAAAAGAACTCTACAGGGGGTACTTCCAGAAGAATTGCAGTTGGTTGACAGCAAGGCTATTTCTAAGACATTCAGAGAACAGAAACAGGTTTTTTAATCCAGTTATGTAGTGTAGACCTCAAAACATGCACAACAGAGGAAATACCTGAAGAACTGCCTACAGACCTGTTAAACTTGGTAAAAGAATTTCAAATTGTCTTTCAGGAGTTGCCCCATCTTCCTCCAAGTAGAAGTATTGATCACAATCAAAGTCTTAAGTATCTACTGGAGCAAAGAATTCACACTGGAATCCAGAATAAATGGCTTGCTAAGCTCCATGGTTATGACTACAGGGTAGAATATAAGCCAGGAAGACTAAATAGAGCAGCAGATGGATTGTCAAGAATCCAGGAAACTGAAGAAGATGCCTCACCTCAGGAAGTGGAAGCTTCAGCCATTACCATTCTTAACAATGATTGGTTGGAAGAAATCAAGCATATGTACTCCACAGATGAGTATTTTGCAGAGCTTGATGCCAAATTATGCAAGGGACAGTTGGAGGATAACAAATATCACAAGAAGGAAGGGATGTATTATTATAAAGGAAAATTTCTGATTAGTCCTACAGCTCAAAATATTAAAACATCCTTACTTAAAGAGCATCACGACAGCCCTATAGCAGGTCATTCTGGAATTGTCAGGACTTTGCACAGATTGAGGAGATCTTTCTATTGGAAGGGGATGAAGAAAGATGTTCAGAGATATGTACAAGCTTGTGATGTTTGTCAAAGAGCTAAGGGGGAAAATGTGGCATCTCCAGGACTTCTACAGCCACTTCCAATTCCAGATTATGTTTGGGAAGATCTATCTATGGATTTTATTACTCATCTTCCAAAAAGTGGGGACAAAACTGTTATCTTTGTAGTTGTTGACAGGCTTTCTAAATATGCCCATTTCTTCCCTCTTTCACATCCCTACACTGCTCAGATAGTTGCTCAGGTCTTCTTTGAAGGGGTATTCAAGTTGCATGGGATGCCAAAATCTATTGTCAGTGATAGAGACTCCCTGTTTACAAGCTTATTTTGGAGAGAATTATTCAAATTACAAGGAAGCCAGCTGAAATTTAGTACAGCATATCACCCACAAACGGATGGACAGACTGAGGTTACTAACAAAAATCTGGAGAGCTACTTAAGATGCTTTTGTTCTCACAAACCCAAAGAATGGAGTAAGTGGTTAACCTTGGCTGAATTTTGGTACAACACTACATGGAAAATTTCTACACACTCTACTCCTTTTGAAGTAGTATATGGTAGGCCTCCTCCTTCTTTGCTTTCATATGTCCCTAAGAGCTGCAGGGTTGAGGCAGTGGATGAAGTCCTTTTCTCAAGAGATATAGCCTTGCAGTTCATTAAAGATAGTTTGAAAAATACAGCTGAACAAATGAAGAGACATGCTGACAAACACAGGAGTTACAGAAGTTTTGAAGTGGGAGAATGGGTTTTCCTTAAGCTACAACCATATAGACAAGTCAGTGTGTCTTCATACAAAACCCACAAGCTCTCTCCAAAGTTTTATGGACCATACCAAATCCTAGAGAAAATTGGTGAAGTAGCTTATAAACTGGATTTACCTGATCAGGCAAAAATTCATCCAGTTTTTCATGTGTCACAATTGAAGAAAAGGATTGGAACTGATGTTGTTGTCCAGGTTGATATTCCCAATTATGTAGCAGAAATTGTTGATGAACCTGAAGCAATTTTGGATAGGAGGTCAATTATCAAGGGAAACAGGTTGGTATCTGAAGTTCTCATTAAATGGAAGCAACGTAGTTCTTTGGACTCCACCTGGGAACCATATTGGGACCTGGTTAAGAAATTTCCTTCTTTTGACCTTGAGGCAAGGTCCAATTTAAGTGGGAGGGATTTGTCAGGTGCTGATTTGTCAGGTGCTGCTGCAGATGCTGCTGCTGGAATACAGGAAATGAATCATTCAATAGATGCTGAAGATGAGAGCTGGGAACCCAAGGAAATGTCTATCGGAGCTGAAGATGGAATTACAGGAGTTGAAGCTAAGGATTGAGCAAAGTGGACTGATATGCAAAAGCTTGACTGATACGGGGTTGATTTGCAAAAGACCAAGGTTATTGGACATGAGTTGTTTAGTTCCAGGACTTATGTGTAATAAATGGATTAGTAGTTGGTCGTTACTTGAATTCAGTTAGTCTGTTAGACAGTTGGCACAAACACTGTACGTGCACGTGCACAGGCCAAGTTCTCAGTTGAAATTGTATAAAGAGAAGGTTGTAAAAGATCAAAATCATGAAATGAATGAGAATCTTTTCTTCTCCTAAATTTTGAACCTGTTCTTCTTCCCCACTCAATTCTTTCCTTCACTGTTTCAATTTTCTGTTCTATCTGTTATCAAGACCAATCATGGCTAGAAATAGCAATTTGAGGTCCAATAGAGGTTCTAGAACCTCTCAAATACCCACACCAATAAAATTTAACTACAGGTGAAATTATTTTTGTAACTTGTTGGATGGCGATGGTTGCCGAAAGTAAAGTTTTTAGATGAGATAAATCTGAAAACATTCTCATTAGAGGTCAGCTTCATCACAGCTGCTTAAAGCTGAGTAGAGCTCAGAAAGTACCTTTGCAGTGCTAATTGTGGATATGGTACTCGGTAGTTTAATCGAGTGGACATAAATATAAATTATGTTAGTGAAGGGAAATGGTGGGCATCATTTGCTAGCCAGGGGAGCAAATGAAATCCTATTATAGTGTGTTGTTACGTTATAGTCATCAAAGTTGTTTAAAATTTTATGATGAGTGGAAGGTAATGGTGCCTTAAAGCAGTGATGATTAAAGTTGGGGTGGCTTCTTTAGCATTTGACGTTGCAAAGTGTTGATGAGGAAATTCTTTTTCTAGTTGAAATATTATGATTGTGTGCGAAGTGGAGTGATGTAGTGAGCGAAGGATTGGCTGGTATTTTAGTCAGTGCTGCATCCTGTTTGTTTCATCGCCTTAATCATGAAGATGCAAAATCATGAGGGATAATATTTATTTAGTGTTTTTTTGTGGTTACTATGTCCCAAATCCTTAATTATTTAAATCTATATGTTGGATAGGTACATGTAACGGTGTAGTCATCTTACTACACCGTTCTCAAAGGATACACGGTTCTCAAAGGATAGAGAAGAAAAACACAGAGGACTGTGTTTCGATTACTCCCATTTATTAATCGCTTTTTATGAGATCAATTTAAATGGACTTTTGTCTATGGATTTCTTATATTATACAGGTCATTTATAACTTTTTCCCCATTGGAGGTAACTAACTGATCCTGGCCCTGGGGTGCCTTTTTTTAAGTTTGCATATTCGTTTTTCATGAGCTATTGATATTGTTACATGAGTTCAAGATCAACTATAATCCTTAACCATTGCCACAACTTCGAGTTTTGGTGTAATGGTTGGGGACATTAACATTAATGCGACTTTAAACAAAGGCTATGATCCAATTTTAACCCAAAAGCTTAAGCTATTATGTATTGGACCAACACTTATTTTAAACCCATCATTTTTTCCTTATTCTATTCGATGTGGGACCATACTCATATATGAATCCTTAACATGATAGCCTCGATCTAGATATCATGGCTATAAACCATCTGCTGAATCTTCCAACATACGCAGAACACCATATTTTTTAACTAGACCGATGTCACAGAGGCGGACCCATTCGGTATCCTCAACTGGATCCTCCGAGAACAACTCCCTAGCGATTTGGTGGCCCCTTCGCCTCGAAGAACGGAGAGGACCCCTGACAGGACGATCGCGTTCCACCAGACATGAGTTCTGGAACCAGAAATTGGCAGGATTAGCACTAGCGCCCCGATACCAGCGGCAGTATAAGAGCGTGTGGTGTAAATCGCGGTCCTTCGCGGGCAACTCAAAGCGAGCCTGGGTGCCTCCAGCATGGATCCAGAACCATCCCCGAGCTCCGTCAACCAGTCCTCCTTCGAAGTTTAGGTGGGGATTGGCATTGCCCACATACAATTGATCATACCCAAACTGGCGGGCGAACCTGCAGGGGATGTATGGCTCGAGATAGCATGTAGGGCCCATTCTCAGAACGTGATATCCCAGCGAAAGGCACCACGGGTAAGAACCGTGTAGTGATCCGCCGTCGGCGCATCCCTGAAAGATTCTCCATATCCGCCCCCGCTGAAATAGGGGAAGGAGCGGCAAAAATTATAATGTCCAAAATGGGAGAGCGTCTTCCTGGCATCAGGAATGTCCTTGCACTTCCAAGAGCACCTCTCCAAGCGCTGGACGAAGGGGATAAACTTATAGCCCTGAAGCGCCGCCGGGGCGCTCATCAAACATTCGCATTGGTACACGAACCACGCCATCAAGTAGGTGTACGGTAACCCCACCCTAGGATTGGGAGTTTTGATAACTGCTCCTTCCCCCTCGTCAAGGACCGACACACGGCAGAATTGGGCCGTCAGAGTACGGAGCCCCCGGTGAATGCACGCTATCGTCGGACATCTCAGAGTTCTTGTAACATCACGAGATTAAATAGTGGAATTTACCGTCACATATCAATATATTCAAATTAGTGTTGTGTAATAAACTAGACACTACCTATGCTCCCAAGTCGCAGAAGTGCACATCAATAATAAGCATTTTCATAACCAGTCATTTTTACAAGGCAGAGTTTTAAATATCGGATATTGGGGAAATATTAGAGGGCCATAAGTCATATCGGATCACGAATATCAGGAAAATATCGAGGATATATGATAAATATTGAAATGTCATAATGAATGTTTGCATATATAGTATAATACACTAAAATGTAATATCAATATACTTAACGAAATCTAAGCTTACAAAATGTAAACAATATATATTTAGGATCACTAATCAACTCTTTTAAAACAAACAAAAGTACAAATCAACCTTATAACATTTTGTCTCATTTTCTTAGGTTAAAATGTCACTTGATATAATGGCAAAATCATCGTATCTCACCCAAAATTGCCAAACGCGATAATACTGTTTTGCGACAGTCCATATGAAAAGATATATCGATCAACATATCAGCTGAAATATCAGCCATATCGGTAATATATGGCCCAAACTAGCTAAAAACTGATAAATGATATTTAGAAACCATATCAGTTGGGGCAAGCTTGTAAAAATGATATACCGGGTGATATATCGAGCCATATAAAATGACGCTACAAGGTACATTTAAGTTTCATGATCCCCTTTAATTTAACTGGAAATGTGAGTCACATCAACAATACTTATAAATATTAACCATTGTCATAATCAAACTCTCTCCGAAGTTGCGGTTTTGCAGCGTGATGTTTACTTCCATTAACTAAAAATAGAAGCCATATCAATAATGATACACAGCAATTTTACACAATCAGACATTTTAACCAATCAAATCCTTGTTCCCACATAGAAAATAATATAACTACAACAATATATAGACAGTACCATTCAGATGAGACATCAGGACTAACAAGAGAAACATATACAGCGTATTGCCCGTGTTTTTTCTAGAATGAGCAGATATTTATTCATAGAAAATACCTAAAACATCCTCATCAATACGAGTAAAAAATACTGAAGTACATACTAGCAGACGTGCATAGACGATAATACAACAGATACAAAGAAAGACAATAAAAATATTAAAAACTTTCAAACAGTTAACTCTGACCTCGAAACAAGAATCCCGTCAGTATCTGCATAAAGCCACTCGCCATCATAAATCCTCGTTCCAGCAATATTCACAGGCACGTGCTTTTCTCCAATGCCCTTCTTATTAGCTTTCATTGGATGCGAAGCCAAAGCTCTAACTCCAATATCACACCCAATAATCTCATCAACATCTCTTATGCAACCATTGACTATAATACCAGCCCAGCCATTGTTTTGAGCTTGTTGAACTGGGTTTCCTCCTAATATTGCACATCTCATACTTCCACCTCCATCAACGACTAAAACTCTACCGTTACCTTTTTCTTCGAGGAATTCACGAACTAGAACATTATCCTCGAAGACTTTGAGAGTGACAACTGGACCTGAGAAGACCTGGCGACGACCGTAGATTTGGAAGATTGGATGGAGGGCACGGAGCTCGCCGTTTGTGATTAGGTGGGAATTTGCGTCACATACTTCAGCGGTTGCTAGTGGGAGAGAAGCCATCGACTTTGGTTACTGCAAAATTCAGAGGAAGGAAAACACTCTATTGAGTCTTAAATGCAATCGGTAATGAAAGGCTGATTTAAAGCTGTAAAGAGCAACATATCAACAGTACGTGAGGGAGGAAAATTAAGACATACAATTTCTCTCTGTTTATTAATGAATTAGATCAAGCTATATAATTTAACTGATTGTCAAAACTAACTCTCCTATGAAGTCGTTAACATATATAACGAACCAGAAGGGTTCTGTTGTTCATTAGATGGTTTATTTGATCAGTTTATTTAATATGTAAAGGTTCTACAAATTTAAAATATCACGGTGCAACAAGCATCATCTAATGATTTAACCAAATTCAATGAATTATGTTTATTCAACAAACATATTTATAATAACAGATTGAATTATCTGGGGCCAAAAAATACATCCGGGACCTTATTATATGTGGCATAACCCCGGTTACAGTAATATTATGTTTCCTATCCTTTTAATAAAGCAGAGGACGTTTTTGATCCTCTATAAATGCAAAGGGAAAAAGAAAAGAGATGATGCAAGACCATCAAGTAAAGGAAAGGCCATTAGAGTTTTAAATAAAGTTGTTAAAACTACAAACTATGTTACTAGTAAGATGTTATTCGAATAATAGTAGTCCAATTACGAGGATGATCTCTCAAAATATAAAGAGAAACAACTCTCATTGGCGAAAAAAATTGAATATATGCCATTTCTATTTCTTTTATGACCTCTTTTGATTGATCCCCTGACTGGTCTGATTTCTTCTTGACTTAGTTCTCCTCTCAGATACTTCCCTATATTTCTCCTTTTTCCTACAGGTCTGCAATATATCAGCATTTGCAAAAAGAAGAAATTCCTCTCCTGACCTTAGAAACTTCCATCCAACCTGTTTCTATGATCCTACATTATCCGAGTACTTCTATCACGGAGCTGTATCCATACCCAACATGTAACCGACTTGTACCCGTAATGGAAGTTCATGGACATCATTGGATATACATACATTTATTTAGACATATACTCCATTATACGATATATGTTTTAATTTAAGAGGCTTGCCATAAACTTCTTATATGTATATCCTACAATTCACATCCATTTCTTGAAGCTCGTTAGATATGGACCAGGTTTGTTTCAGCTATACCCAACAAGTTCAAAACTATGATTTTAGAGGGTTGTCTGAGTGCGTAGTTCAAAACGAGCACTTTTCAATTTATAATAATCAACATAATAAAAGAAACTTAAAAATGTGATAGGATGCAAATAACATAAATTGAAAAACAATAATGATATCACTTAAATTATTAATTTCAATGTCCATATGTAGTTGTGTCCCCATCCCCTATATTTTACAAGTTTGTCGTGTCTTGTACCCATACCTGCACCCATATAAATAATCGTAGACGTTTCGGTGCAACTTAGATGTGATCTAATTTAAGAACTTTATCCTCTTCCACACTCCTTTGCAGTGATTCTATAACATCAATTTGTTCTATTTTTGACAGTTGGCTAGAACTTAATCTGGTTTTGAATCATATTGAGAGGTCCCCAATCCTCCCACCCCCTAGTCCCTTAAGAGAACTTTAATCCACATGCAAAACTTAGTAGAATAATATCAAAAAATTGATTTCAATTCTACTTAGCATTTTTTTTAAATGTGCCTGACCTAACCGATATATCGAACGATATATCCTTTCATAAGGCTTGCTACAAAACAATATGTTTAAATATTCTTTACTGTTTTTGATAAATTTTGGGCTATATATCCCTAAGATGACTGATATAATCAACCAATATGTTGACCGATATGTTCTACAAAACTATTTTACTGGCTTTCAGAGAAAATTCTAGGTTTATGAAATTATTTTTAGTGAATTCTAGTATGGTCTTTTCCCTAAATAAGCTTCTACAATTGATTAGTAATCCTAAACATATGTTATTTTAATTTTTGTACTCTTAAATTTCACTAAGCATGTTTAGATTACATTTTAGGATATTATACAATATATCACATCATCTAACATGATACTCCAAAATTTACTATATATCCCTGATATTCCCTAAATATCCGCAATTTGATATGGATTTTGGCCGTCTAGTATTTCCTGAATATCCGATATTTAAAACCTTGGTACTAAGTTAAATGTCATTAAACTCTTGATTTCACACATGAAATTTGAATATTTCTTTAAATTGTCATTAAACTCTTGATATTTAAATTATCATATTTTTCTCGGTTACAATTTACTTCTAGTTGCAACCCCTTATTTGCAATTTAGTATACACCATGATGACTGTTAATAGGTAGTAGCACTCAATTGATCTAAAAGTGTAATGGTTATTATTAAAAACTATGAGACCCCATTGCATTAAAATTTATAAACACTTGAAATGATTACTTCAATAACTCCTCCAGAATCTTAGCACATACATATAAAACAGATTAATCGGAAGTATTTATAACACTAGTCAATAGTAAGAGAAACTAGGTACAATTATCAAGGTTTGGCAGTTATCACAAGGAGTAGGGGATTTATGTAGGATTCAACCTCTGTTTATCAAAGACAAAAAAGACAGAAAAGAAAGAAAGAAAATGCATCATAGTTTTTTTTTTTTTTAACCTTCCTAAGATAAGCTACACCAGTTCTAGAGAAAGCTTGTAACTTTTCCTTGTCCCCGTTCATCCCCCTCATGGTAGCATATAAGGTACATATGCACTAAGATTTTCAACTTCTGTCTGTGCATACTATATGGTTTTCATTAGTCATTAAGAGTTAGGGTTTTTTATTTCTAGGCCCATTTGTTTACTCATCTTTACCTCTAAGCCCAATAACTATTCTTTGTATTCTTAAACCCAAGTTTCTTTTTGTTTTTGCCTTTAAACCCAATTTCTAAAATACCGTATATACAACACTGGTATTCATACCCAAACATGATAAAAACCCTAAAATACCCTTCAATACCCCCACTTAAACCGGACCCCTCTCTCTCTCTCCTCATTTTCCTTCTTCCTCAGGTCTTCGTCTTCCTCCTTCCTCAAGGCTTTGTCTTCCTCCTCTGATCCCACCTCTCATGCCCCCACCAAGAAATCGAAGAAGAAAGGAAGAAAGGCCCATGATTTTAGTGCTTGATGTCTTGAAAAGGCCCACGACGGATCTCGAGGCAGCCGGACACCCCTCCACCCTCTCCAACGAGACACTACAATTCTTCAACGATCAACAAGATGCTTGATGATTTTGGCTTCGGGATCTCTTTCGATGACGAGGAGGAGTGATTTCGTGTGAAATCTCATTTCTATATACTCGATTAGGGTTAGGGTCGGGGTCGGGGTTGGGGGGTTAGGGTTAGTTCATTGATGTTCTTTTGTGCTATCCCTTTTTGTTGAACTAAATCTAATTGTAGAATTGGTTTTATCAATTTATGAATGTATCGTTTCTGTTGAACTAAATCTAATTTGTACACAATAGATTTGCAAAGCAAGAGGTGTGAAATCTGAAGAATCTGGAATTTTGTACCTGTAAATTTTGCTTATAAAGAGTTGGAGAGTATGGAGCTTGCTTTGAAGATTGTGAAAGAGAAATTGCTGGGTAGAGTTAATGGAGTCAGTTATGCTATATGTACATTTTGAAGATTTGTGCAATTTTGAAGATTTGTAACATTTTGTAAAGTCTGGAGCTTGCCTTGAATATAATATCAGTTATATTATGTACATTTTGAAGATTTGTAACATTTTTGAAAGCCTGGAGCTTGCCTTGAATATATGATCAGTTATGCTATGTTTTTTGTGAAGATTTGTAACATTTTAAAAAGTCTAGAGCTTGCCTTGAATATATGATTAGTTATGCTAAGTATATTTTGAAGATTTGTGTAATTTTGGAGTTTGATTTGTAACATATTGTTTCAGATTGTAAGTTTTTGAAAGTAGATAATGAAAGTGTTGTTAGTGCAATATCGTTATTGTTTGTGCAATTTTGGAGTTTGTAAGACTGGAATTTTGTGCAATTTTGTGAGTGCTATTTTGTGGAATTTTGTGTAATTTTATGAGTGTTATTTTGTTCTTGTGCAATTTTGTGAGTGCAACCAAGTGTGATAAACTGCAGATCTCTTTGATTGTAAGTGTAGCGTGATAAATTCAAAGTGTAGCGTGATAACCTGTAAGTGTAGCGTGGTAGACTGTAAGTGTAGCGTGATAGACTGAAATTGTAGCATAACACTTACAGGATAACCCGCTTCACTTACAGCATAACACGCTTCACTTACAGGATAACACGCTACACTTACAGCATAACCCGCTACACTTACAGGATAACACGCTACACTTACAGGATAACACGCTATACTTACAGCATAACACGCTACACTTACAGTCTAACCCGCTACACTTACAGTCTAACCCGCTACACTTACAGCATAACACGCTACACTATAGATTCATATGATTGTGAATATGTGTAAAAATTGAATTAGTTGTGACTGTGAATATGTGCATATGACTGTGAATATGTGAATATGTGAGTATGTGAGTTTGTAGAGGAAGTTTTCAAATTGTGTCTGTGAATGTAGTTGTGAGTTTGTAGCATATTTCAGCTTGTGACTGTTTGTGATTGAAAATATATCGTGTTAAGTGTAGAGGAAGTTTTCTAACGTATCTATGATTGTGATTGTAAGTGTAGCGTGTTATCTGTAAATGTAGCGGGTTATCTGTAAGTGTAGCGTGTTACACTGCAAGTGTAACGGGTTATTTGTAAGTATAGCGGATTATCCTGTAAGTGTAGCGTGTTACACTGCAAGTATAGCGGGTTATCCTGTAAGTGTAGCGGGTTAGACTTTAAGTGTAGCGGGTTAGACTTTAAGTGTAGCGGGTTAGACTGTAAGTGTAGCGTATTATGCTATAAGTGTAGCGGGTTAGATCTTAAATGTAGCGTGTTATGCTGTAAGTGTAGCGGGTTAGACTGTAAGTGTAGCGGGTTAGACTGTAAGTGTAGCGGGTTATCCTATAAGTGTAGCGTGTTATGCTGTAAGTGTAGCGTGTTATCCTGTAAGTGTAGCGTGTTATGCTGTAAGTGTAGCGTGTTATGCTGTAAGTGTAGCGGGTTATGCTGTAAGTGTAGCGTGTTATCCTGTAAATGTAGCGTGTTATGCTGTAAGTGTAGCGTGTTATCCTGTAAGTGTAGCGTGTTATGCTGTAAGTGTAGCGGGTTATGCTGTAAGTGTAGCGTGTTATGTTGTAAGTGTAGCGTGTTATGCTGTAAGTGTAGCGGGTTATGCTGTAAGTGTAGCGGGTTATTCTGTAAGTGTAGCGTGTTAGACTGTAAGTGTAGCGTGTTATGCTGTAAGTGTAGCGTGTTATCCTGTAAGTGTAGCGTGTTATCCTGTAAGTATAGCGTGTTATGCTGTAAGTGTAGCGTGTTAGACTGTAAGTCTAGCGTGTTAGACTGTAAGTGTAGCGTGTTAGACTGTAAGTGTAGCGTGTTATGCTGTAAGTGTAGCGGGTTATCCTGTAAGTGTAGCGGGTTAGACCGTAAGTGTAGCAGGTTTAGACCGTAAGTGTAGCGTGTTATGCTGTAAGTGTAGCGTGTTATGCTGTAAGTGTAGCGTGTTAGACTGTAAGTGTAGCGTGTTATGCTGTAAGTATAGCGGGTTAGATCATAAGTGTAGCGTGTTATGCTGTAAGTGTAGCGTGTTATCCTGTAAGTGTAGCGTGTTATCCTGTAAGTGTAGCGGGTTATCCTGTAAGTGTAGCGTGTTATCCTGTACAGTCTACCATGCTACACTTACAGTCTACCACGCTACAATTTCAGTCTATCACGCTACACTTACAGTCTACCACGCTACACTTACAGGTTATCACGCTACACTTTGAATTTATCACGCTACACTTACAATCAAAGAGATCTGCAGTTTATCACACTTGGTTGCACTCACAAAATTACACAAGAACAAAATAACACTCATAAAATTACACAAAATTCCACAAAATAGCACTCACAAAATTGCACAAAATTCCAGTCCTACAAACTCCAAAATTGCACAAACAATAACGATATTGCACTAACAACAATTTCATTATCTACTTTCAAAAACTTACAATCTGAAACAATATGTTACAAATCAAACTCCAAAATTACACAAATCTTCAAAATATACTTAGCATAACTAATCATATATTCAAGGCAAGCTCTAGACTTTTTAAAATGTTACAAATCTTCACAAAAAACATAGCATAACTGATCATATATTCAAGGCAAGCTCCAGGCTTTCAAAAATTTTACAAATCTTCAAAATGTACATAATATAACTGATATTATATTCAAGGCAAGCTCCAGACTTTACAAAATGTTACAAATCTTCAAAATTGCACAAATCTTCAAAATGTACATATAGCATAACTGACTCCATTAACTCTACCCAGCAATTTCTCTTTCACAATCTTCAAAGCAAGCTCCATACTCTCCAACTCTTTATAAGCAAAATTTACAGGTACAAAATTCCAGATTCTCCAGATTTCACACCTCTTGCTTTGCAAATCTATTGTGTACAAATTAGATTTAGTTCAACAGAAACGATACATTCATAAATTGATAAAACCAATTCTACAATTAGATTTAGTTCAACAAAAAGGGATAGCACAAAAGAACATCAATGAACTAACCCTAACCCCCCAACCCCGACCCCGACCCTGACCCTAACCCTAATCGAGTATATAGAAATGAGATTTCACACGAAATCACTCCTCCTCGTCATCGAAAGAGATCCCGAAGCCAAAATCATCAAGCATCTTGTTGATCGTTGAAGAATTGTAGTGTCTCGTTGGAGAGGGTGGAGGTGTGTCCGGCTGCCTCGAGATCCGTCGTGGGCCTTTTCAAGACATCAAGCACTAAAATCATGGGCCTTTCTTCCTTTCTTCTTCGATTTCTTGGAGGGGGCATGAGAGGTGGGATCAGAGGAGGAAGACAAAGCCTTGAGGAAGGAGAAAGACGAAGACCTGAGGAAGAAGGAAAATGAGGAGAGAGAGGGGGGGTCTGGTTTAAGTGGGGGTATTGAAGGGTATTTTAGGGTTTTTATCATGTTTGGGTGGGTATTGAAGGGTATTTTAGGGTTTTTATCATGTTTGGGTATGAATACCAGTGTTGTATATACAGTATTTTAGAAATTGGGTTTAAAGGCAAAAACAAAAAGAAACTTGGGTTTAAGAATACAAAGAATAGTTATTGGGCTTAGAGGTAAAGATGAGTAAACAAATGGGCCTAGAAATAAAAAACCCTAAGAGTTATCCAGGTAACTAAAGCTTGAACAAAATTGTGCAAATTCTATGACCATGCACTAAGAGCGTGTTTGGTAACTAAAAACTAAATGAAAACTGAACCAAAACTTGGAAAGTGGCTTCACTTTCCATCTTTTCCATGTTTGGCACTTGGAAAGTGAATGGAAAGTGAAGGGTGTCACATAAGCTTTTTAGCCTCTTTCACTTATACAAGTTTATCATGTCTCGTACCCACACCCTATATTTTACAAGTTTGTCATGTCTCGTACTCATACATGCACCCGTACAAATAACTATACACGTTCTCATGCAACTTAGATGTGATCTAATTTAGAAACTTTATACTCTTCCCCACTCCTCTGCGGTGATTCTACACTATCAGTTAGTTCTATTTTTTGCAATTGGCTAGAACTTAATCTAGGTTTGAATCGTACTGACAGGTCCCCACCCACTCCCTACTCTCTTAAGAGAACTTTAATCCACATACAAATCTTAGTAGAATAATATGAAAATATTGACTTCAATTCTTCTTTTATGGGAAAAAAATATAGTACTAAGCAGTATTTTAGATGTCCCTGATATAACTAATATATCGGTCGATATATCATTTTATAAGGCTTGCCACAAAACGATATGTTTAAATATCCTTTACCGCTTTTTGACAATTTTTGGACGATATATCCCTAACATGACTAATAAAATCAACCAATATGTTGGCTGATATGTCCTATATGGTTTATCACAAAACAAATAGCTCTACAAAACTTTTTAATGGCTTTTAGAGAAAATTCTAGGTTTATGAAATTATTTTTAGTAAATTCTAGTATGCTCTTTGCCCTAAATAAGCTTCTACAATCGGTTAGTAATCCTAAACATATGTTATTTAAATATTTGTACTCTTAAATTTCGCTAAACATGTTTAAATTACGTTTTAGGATATTATACTATATATCACATCATCTGATATGACACTCCGAAATTTACTATGTATCCTTGACATTTTCCCAATATCCGCAATTTGATATGGATTTTGGCTGTATGATATTTTTCCCGATATTCGATATTTAAAACCTTGGTACTAAGTTAAATGTCATTACACTCTTGATTTCACATATGAAATTTGAATATTTATTTCTGACAAGTTTGCCTCAAACATATTAAACATAAGATATTTAAATTGTAATCTTTTTTCTCGGTTACAATTTACTTCTAGTTGCAACCCTTATATGTAATTTAGTATGCACCATGATGGCCATTAATAGATAGTAGCACTCAATTGATCTAAAAATGTAAAGGGTTATTATTAAAAACTATGTCACCCCATTGCGTTAAAATTTACAAACACTTGAAATGATTACTTCAATAACTCCTCCAGAATCTTAGCACATACATCTAAAACACCTTAATCAAAAATACATTATAACACTAGTTGATAGTAAGAGAAACTAGGTACAATGATCAGGGTTTGACAGTTATCTCAAGGTGTAGGGGATTTATGTAGGGTGCAACCTCTGTTTATCAAAGATAAAAAAAGACAAAAAAAAGGAAGAAAAGAAAAGGCATCATAGTTTTTTTTAACCTTCCTAAAATAAGCTACACTGGTTCTAGAGAAAGCTTGCAACTTTTCCTTGTCTCGGTTCATCACTCTCATGGTAGCATATAGGGTACACATGTCATAAATAAAATCTAAACATACTTAATAAATTATATTGTCTAAGCATATAAAAAAGTAAATAATTTATAATGCTTAGGGTTGATATTGAAGGAAATATGTGAGAAAAGAGGAGTGCGATTTTGACAGTTAAAGAAAGAGAAGATCACCCTACATTGATGTGGAAGGAACAGCTCAGAGAAGAGACCGATGAGATGTCAAAGAAGAGAGAGAAGAGGAGCGACAGAAATGACTTTGGTCTTTTTTTCCATTTCCCCTAACTGATCGGGTTTTGTCTTTGGAAGCAATATTAAGACAATTAGGAATTTATACCCAAACCTGATTAGATAAACATAACTAAAAAATCAACCAATTTTTCAAATTGAAAAATCAGCCGATATAGCCGACATGTCCCCTTATATATCCGCCCGACATATCTGCATGTTCCCCGATATATCCAACATGAATCCTGAAAACGCAATACGTATTGAAAAGCCCCATATAGTGTCGGTTGCCCCCTAAATCCGACATGTCGGGCGATATGTCCAACATGGCGGCCGACATTTAAAAAACTGATATTATATGGTTTTCATTAGTCAATTAGAGTTATTCAGGTAACTAAAAGCTTCTACAAAATTGTGTATTAATTTATGGCACATCGGACCACGCCGGCATCGCACGCCGCCTATCCCACCTCATTAATGCCGAAGTGATCACGCCCATCCCGCGACCACTTCACAGCCGACACCTGTAAAGTCGACGCTGACTCAACCGTCAGCCCAGACTCGGCCGAAGAGACCAAAATACCCTTCCTTCATGACCATAGAAGGAAAAAATATTCCCAACACGGAGGTAGGCAATTTTCTCTGTATTTTTCTCCATCCCACTACACTTAAGAACTGTTACAGTTCGTCATTTTTCCCCACTCAAGTAATTTGCTAACTTAACCGTCGGAGGAACAACGAGGGAATCAGACCCCGTCTTCTTACGAGTTGCTACACATGCAGGGACAAACAGCTCAATTCCAAACCAGATATTCGGAGAAGTTAGTGGCCCCCTAATCAACCCAGTTCCTATCAGTTTATCTGTGTGAATACATAACATCAACAATTTGGTATTCACCGTAGGGCTTTCTCTCCTTTTCGAGCAAGCATGTTTGATTATGAGCATAAGGCTGATCAATCATCCCTGGAGAACCACACCAGAGTTACGTCACTCAAGCCTAGCTTGAAGAGATGGCTCAGAAGATCTCTCAATCCCTCCAACAGCAACTCGATACCTTCACCAGCGAGTTCCTCGGCCGCTTTTCACAATCGCAGCAAGCTAATTCCACCATTCCTCCACCCTCAAGAAACCAGCGATCAGGGACTCATCCCCCTTCAGAAGCTCAGCATGTAGTCCCCCTCGGACTACTCATGCTGCACCAAGCAGCGGAAGGATCGCGTCAAACACGCGACCCCACCACCACACCAGTCAACTCGCCTAGCGGATCCTCGTCAGCGCCTCCTCCCTCACTTTGAAGCCATCGGCGAGAGCCCCGGCCCTAGTCACCGCACGTCGTGGGAGGGATGTCCAAGACTCTCTGTCATTAGCGTGCCTCTCCAGCCCCCTCAGCCACCCAAGGGGCGTCTGGATATGATCGGGTGTACATACTAGTCGCCAAAGTCATCGGGGGGAACACCCCCTTACCGAAGACCTCATGAATGCCCCGTGTGAAAAGTTTAAGATGTCTCACATGAAAAAGTACAAAGGCGAAGGAGTCTGACGAGCATGTTTAGAGCTATTATGATATGATGAACATGCTCCAGACGTTAGAAGCTATCATTTGTCGATGTTTCCCCATCATTTTGTCAGGGAGCGCCAAGCTTTGGTGGAATGCCCTTGAGAAGAAGTCTATCAGCAGCTTCCAGCAGCTCAGCCGAATGTTTATCCATCACTTCTTGGCTGACACCAAACAGAAGCTACCCTCTCCCGTGTTGATACAGATGAGGCAGGAACCTACAAAGAGCCTTTGAGCCTACCTCAAGAGGTTACAGGCGAAGAGAGTGGAGGTTAACGATCCAGGGAGTTCAGTTGCTATGTCCGCTCTTGTAACCGGCCTATAGAACAATGAACTAGAAACTTACTAAGCCATAAGCCAACACCGATTATGACAACTATGGCCATATGTCACAGGTATATGGACATGGAGGATGCCGGAGCGTATAAAGGCGACAGCCAAGGCTACAGAAGCATCCACGGTTGCAACCTCAAGCAGCAGCAGCAGCAGGCAGTAGCAGCAACACCGAGCACCCGCGACATCTATAACAACACTGGTAGTGACGCCAACATCGAAGTCGACTAGAGGCCCCCCAGCAAGGCAGGAGTGGCTGAGAGACCCGCAAGAGTCGACTTCCGCTCTAATTGGTCAGACAAGAGGGATCGACGGAAGGAACCGGCACCAAGACCCGCTCTCACGGTCCACAACACCTCTCTCGAAGAAGCCTCAACATGGTCCGAAAGAAGGGGCACCTCAATGAGCCCCCCTCCTAAGATGAGGTCGGACCCTTGGAGCAAAGACAATTCAAGGTAAGTAATTTTCTCTGTATTTTTCTTCATTCCACTGCACTTAAGAGTTGCTACATTTTGCTATTTTTTCTCATTCAAGTACTTTGCTAACTTAATCGTCGGAGGAACAACGGGGGAATTAGACTTCGCCTTCTTACGAGTTGCTACACGTGCAGGGATGAACAGCTCAACTACAAACCAAATATTCAGAGAAGTTAGCGGCCCCCTAATCAACTCAGTTCTTATCAGTTTATCTGTGTGATTACATAACATCAACAGAAAGTGAACGGAAAGTAAATAGAAAGTGAAGTGTGCCACAACAGCTTTTAAGCCTCTTTTTACTTTCTTAAAATTTGGAGAGTTTGATGAAAAGTGAAGAGGGGAGAGAGAAATTAATTTTTAATTATTTTTCACACTTTTTATTAGTTTACAATTTTGTTTGAATTTTATTTTTATGATTTGGTCAACATCACCACTTTAGACTTATAATTCTCTGCAACCACTTCTTTGTCCCTTCTAATTTTGGACTTTTGTTTCATTAAAAAAAAATTGGATGATAAATTTTATATGCTAAACTGTTGATAGAAACAAGCATAGAGCAGTCATATTTATTCCATATGATAGAAGCTTATCATTGTTACTTCTTATTTAGCTGCGAGGTTTTAATCAAGCTTCTAAAAGTTTCATATTAATCACTTAGAGGAAAAATGTCATATTAATAGTTTCTTATATGTACATGGTTCAAAATGTGTTAAAAAAATTGTTTCTAAAACTTCTTATAAAAAAAGGGTTAATTGCAAACAAACCTCCTATAGTATCACCCAATTACGAACATACCCCCTCTAATTCTATTTGTTGCAAATAGACTCATTGTAGTTCTATTTGTTGCGAATAAACCTTCTGAGTGAATTTTTTAATCTTAAAATTATTAAAAAATGTTTGAGGAGGCGGATACACCTCCTATAGTTCTGTTAGTGAGGATATTCATCCAATTGCTATTTTTTTTATTTTTAAAAGAGTCCAAAAAGCTTACTAGGGCTAATACTATAGGGGGTATATTCGCAACAAACAGAAGTACAAGGGGTCTATTCGCAACAAATAGAACTACAGGGATCTATTTGCAATTGGATGATACCGCAATGGTTCTGGTCACAAGAAATCCTATAAAAATTAAGGACGCCACGTCAACTACCACCTCAACTTTCTACATCTTCACTTTCTATCATCCAAACAAAAAAACACAAATAGATAGTGAGAAGAATGTACTTCCTTGAGAAGGTACTTTCTCTACACTTTCTGCTTTCTGTCTACTTACCAGTTGCCAAACATGCCCTAAAGGTGCCTAAGGGCTTCAGCTTTAGAATGATTAGCTCCTACTTTTAATGACGACTTCCGCAAACCAAAATCTGGAAGAAATGTTGCGATTCAAATCCTGTTCACTATCAAAAAGTAGAGGAGAGACCATTACTTTTGATCTTAGCCATCTATCATTAACTTGATGGTTATGATTCGCGTTGAGTGAAAAAAAATTGGGACGGGTGCAATAAACAGAGGATATGGCATGTATCAGAATTTGGAACGAATCAGAACCATCCACTAAATAAAATGGTGACTATAATTAAAAGTAGTGGTCTCTCCCCTTTTTTTTGTGTGTGTAGTGAACAGGATCCAAATCCGAAACGTTGCCCTAGTCAGAACTTCTCATCTGACAAAAATAAAGTAACCCATTTTGACAAGCCCAGGAACCACAAAGGTCATAGCTAAAAAGTGATATATATATATATATATATATATGAGAGAACGGGAGGTGAGCTGGCAGCGTAGGAAATTTCCTACGCTGTAAGTGTATGACATGTGAGCCCCAATTGTTTCAGAAATTTTATAAAGTTTGCTATTATGTCCTACCGTATTAGAATGCATAGGGTTATAAACTTATCAAGGGAAACCAATCCCAAATCACATTAGCAACAGATGTTTGCATTTGCTTGCACGCCTACTTCAATTTTTTTCCTCCACGCACTAAACCTAGGGAACAATTTCACACGGATGAACAAAAGCGAAAACAAAATCAATCAGAAGCTAGAGTCTATTAAACTTGAAGTCATCAAAATCACGAAGATTACGCAACAAGATGCCATCTTTCATCTTTAATCATGTTTTTAAGCAAGAAAATATTCTAAAGAGCAGATCAAACGAATGGGATTCGAGATTGGGAACAAAATACCTCGAGAGAGCTGATCGCAACCAGCTGCGAGCCACAAAGAACGAATTTTGAGAGTTGGGGTTTGATTTTAACCAGACTTATTAGAACTTCGTGTGGATCAAGATCTGGAATTATGGAATTTCCAGAAGGAAGAAGACGGAGGCAAATGGGATCTATACTTTTCTCTCGCGTTGCGATTGATTCGATTGACTTTGAATAACTATTCGATCATAGGTAGTTCATTTACCACTAAACAAATATATTTTAATATTCGAGTTTACTAACGAATAGAATTTAACCAGATGTATATTCGATTCGTTTGTTTATTAAATATTCGTTTAAAATTTAATCACAGCTTATTATTTGTATTATTGCACATATGATGTCATATTTTTAATTCACTTATCATTTCTACTTAACTTTTATATACTGATTTTAAGTCTAAAATAATCTTAAATCTATTTTCTAATTAAAATTTTGATTTAAATATATATACATCATATATTAAAAAGGAATAATTTTTATTTATGAATTTTAATATTATTTGAAAATCAAATTTTTTTAGCAGAATAAATATACTCTAATATTCGATAAGTATTCGTGAATATTCATGAATATTTATCAAATACCAAGTATTCGAGTTCGAATTCGTAAAACTAGATATATGAATATTAGAGTCCGTATTCGAATTCGATAATATTAAACAAATACAAATACGAACACCTTAGTATTCGATTCGATTCGATCGTTTACCACCCCTACTTTGAAGTCGATTCCTTGTGTTTGGAATTTGATTTGTCGTTAGTTGATAAACTTTGGGTTTTTGTATTTAAGACGCTATAAACTTAGGATATTTTACATACAATTTTAAATAATTAGCTTGTTTTTTAATTTTTTTAATTTTTATTTTTTTAGGAAATAGGTGGACATCGTTTAAAACTTAGAAAAATTGCTTCAAGGCCCCAAAAATAAAAATCTAATGTGTCCTAGCCCCCTGTATTTTTTCTAATATGTATTAGCCCCACAACTGAAAAGTAAATGCAATTCAGCCCTTTTTACAAATTCCAAGAGAATATATCTCAAAAAACCCCAAACTACTCTCTTCTTCTTCATATCCTTCTTCTTCAAATCTTCAGATCTTCTTCTTCAGAAAGTTGTGAGAGGAAAAGAAAAAAACTCTCCTCTCAATTCCATGGCCGACGACATCGTCGTCGTTCTCAGCGACGTCGACGACGAAGATGCCTCCCCGGTCCCCGCCTCGGATGAATAACAACAACGAATACGTCACTGTATTCGCCATTGTGATGAACAACACTTCCTCCTCGGATGAACAGCACTCTCCTCTCAGTTCCTTACCCTCCTCTTCTCCCGCTCTCCCTCTCGCTTCCCCTCGCTCCCCAAAACCCCGAACCCTAGGCTCCCCTCCTCATCTCTCCTTGTTAGGGATTCCTTTTCTTGTTGGATCTGCAATATCTGAGCTAAAAAAAAGCTTTCTTTTGATGTTTTCTTGTTGGATCTGCAATATCAGATTCAGGTTAGTTAATGGTCAATTGGTCGTTAGTCGGTGTTGCTTTGATTAAGTTCGTGTTGATTAATTAATGAATGCTAATTATATTGCAGTCGGGAGATGTTTAATAAATGGCAAGCGCAGAGATGGTGAGGGGAGAACTTGGACAGGATAATGAGCTCTACAATGTGCAGAGGCTTCAGCCAGACATGCTCTCCCACTCCTCTACGGTTTGAAGATGGAGAGGTTGGTGCTCTTGTCTCTTTATTCTCTGCTCGATCAGGGTCTCTGGATCATAAACCTTTGTTTTTTTAAACCAGAGAGAATCGTTTTATTCTTGGGTGGGCTCCACCAGGGAGAGCCCGGCCACTCCACCCTTCGCTAGGGACAGAATGATGCACCGTAGAAACTACAGTTATATGCCTCCTTCAACTTCTTCAAGCAGGAACGGCGGGTTATTGGATTTAAACTTGCTAGGGACAGAATGATGTAATATTTCCCGAGTAAATCATGAGCGTCTCTGATTACACTTGCAGACGATTAGCTATATGGCGAGTGAATTTATCTACTATCCAACTCAGTGAAGAAATGGCGATGAGGATGAAGTCAAAGGGCGGTAGATGAGGCTTATCGGGTTATTGGGTTTCAGATCTGTGTCGGGTGGTATATCGGACTCGGAGATGGCCGGCGATCGACAGTAGAGGGTGGGGCCCGCCGCTGGAGCAGAATAGTTGGAGGGAAACGAACCGATTATCACAACCGAGCAACTTGCAACGAACTGATCGCTGATTAATATGAGTTGCGGATGTGAAACACTTTTGTATGTATGAACTGAAATACTTTTGGGTGTATGTAATAGCTAAATACTTTTGTATGTATGTAGTAGCTGTGTATATGAACTGAAATACTTTTGATGTGATATAAAATTGATGCACAAATTTGTCCTATTAGCTATTTAAATACTTATATATGTCATTAACTATTGAAATACTTTTGTTAGCTTATTAAGTTACTATGTTAGATTGTTAAGTTACACAGGTAACATGTTAACTTTTC
Source organism: Asparagus officinalis (assembly GCF_001876935.1). Lineage (NCBI taxonomy): Eukaryota > Viridiplantae > Streptophyta > Magnoliopsida > Asparagales > Asparagaceae > Asparagus > Asparagus officinalis. The sequence goes on along the minus strand of NW_017972436.1, from coordinate 125,545 downwards.
TTGGTAGCTTGTTAAGTTACACAAATAACATGTTAACTTTCGCAGGTAGATTGTTAAGCTACACAGATAACATGTTAACTATTTTTGTTAACTTGTTAAGCTACACAGATAACATGTTAACTTTTCTTGGTAGCTTGTTAAGTTACACATATAACATGTTAACTTTAGCAGTTAGATTGTTAAGTTACACAGATAACTTGTTAACTTTCTTTGTTAACTTGTTAAGTTACACAAGTAACATGTTAACTTTCGCAGTTAGATTGTTAAGTTACATAAATACCTTGTTAACTTTCTTTGTTACCATGTTAATTTACCCAGCTAATATGTTAACTTTATTTGTTCGCTTGTTAAGCTACTCATATAACATAAGTATATGCCATTGTTGTAGTCGGTATCCGTCATTATACTTTATATGGAACAACTAAAGGTTAATAGTTAATCATCTATATTTCACATGTACAACACAAAACTTAACATTTAACAGAATAAAGATAACAATTACTCAATTATACTTAGATAGAATAACTAAACATTAACAGTTAATCGGCTATAGTTCACATGTAATAGGTAAAACTTAACAACTAATTAACAAAACTTAACATTTTAAAGAAAAAAATTAACACTTACTCTGCTATACTTAACATGGAACAGGTAAACGTTAACAGTTAATTTGCAATAGTTCACATGTATTAGGTAAAACTTAATAATTAATCTACTGAACGTTCTCATTTAACATGTAAAATTCAGCATGCATGTTCTATATCACGCTTATGTGTGAATGTTCTCATTTAACATGTTAACATGTTAATCTTAATTGGTAAATTGATAACTATATTTGGTAAACTGATAACTAAGAATTTCATGTCATATACACGTTAAATGATTACCATTAACATATTACAAATAACAGTTAACATATAATGAATTATAGTTACCAGTTTACAAGTAACAGTTAACAAATAATGGATTATAGTTAACAGTTTACAGATAACAGTTAATAATTAATTGTTAACAGGATAAGAGTGTTAGTTAACAAATTATAAATAACAGTTAACAAATAATGGATTATAGTTAACAATTTACTAAATATAGTTATTAATTTATCAATTAAGGTTAACATGTTAAATGAGAATGTTCACACATAAGCGTGATATAGAATCGCTGCATTTTACATTTTACTTTAAAGAAACACAGTTAACATATTAATGCGATCGTCATTATCACCCCCTCTAAAAACCTACCAAGTCCATAACACTTGCAAATCCTTTTCTCCCAGGCCTTCATCATCAGCATCGTCATTATCACCCCTCATTGTCAAAACCAAAATTAACTCTGCCAACAACAACCCCTCATTTTTTTCTCATTCGCACCATTATCTCTTCTTTCATTAAAACATTAAAAAACAGAAAGAAATAAAACAAAACAAAACATAGGAAAACCTCAAGACCTCAGCCATTGCTATCATATGCTTTCAGTTAATTAAACAAAACATCAAGAGATCAATAGGGTTCTGAGGTTCGACATAAACAAGAGAAAATATTCTCAAATTTTGATGTTCCATTTTCTTAATGACCCTTAAAAAACCGTTCTTAAAATTCCATCAGCGTGATTTCAAGGAATAATAACATGCACTTACAATAGTCCTCTTCATACACTCATTCTCATCTCAGAAATAAACAAGACGCATGAAAAAAAATTATAATCTTTCAAACACCAGGAGCTCATTTGATGTTTATCTTTATTCTCACTCACTTGTTTTTGATGTTGATGATGCCAGCCTTGTTGTTACAAATTCGTGCTCGATTGAAGGGGATGAGGGCAGCGAGCAGTTCCTTGTGACCTATGACATGTAGACTAACCAAAACCAAAACCAAAACCAAAACCTTGAGATTCTTACAAGAAAGCAATTAAGAACACATACCATATCTTTTCCTCCATTTCTCAAAGTATGGAAGCGGAGTATAATAGTGTATTATTGCTCCTCCATCTCTCCTCTCCTCCTCCATAGCCAACATCTTCATGTCCTTTAAATTACCATGGAGGAAAGAGGGTTTTGGCCCATCAATTCCTTGTTGTCTTAGCTTCTTACAAATTTTTTGAGGATGTAAGTATGTAACCACATAACATTATACAAGTACAAAGCCAAACTGCAAAAGGATAGGATGCATATATTAGGTAAAACGTAATAATTAATCTACAAAACTAAACATTTAAAAGAATAAAGATAACAATTACTCAATTATACTTAGATAGAATAACTAAACTTTAACAGTTAATCGGCTATAGTTCACATGTAATAGGTAAAACTTAACAGCTAATTAACAAAACTTAACATTTAAAAGAAAAAAGTTAACACTTACTCCATTATACTTAACATGGAATAGGTAAACATTAACAGTTAATTTGCTATAGTTCATTTGTATTAGGTAAAACTTAATAATTAATCTACTGAATATCACAAGCCATCATTTATATCATTTATATCTTTATCTGAAGCAGATAGTTTTCATATGTAAACATTGTAAGTGTGTGTACATGCAAGTTAAACTATATATCTTTATATCTGTCTAATTCAAACGGTAATAGCGCCTTCTAAATTTGATATCAAGGAATTGCTTCTTCTCCACATATATCACAAGCCATCATTTATCACTCCAATTTACCAAATATCAATCACATTACTAAGACTGCAAAACATGACACACCACTATAAAAATTGAAGTAACATAAATTCACTTTATTCTTCAATGAATACTTTCGTTCAATCATAAAGCAAGAGCATAAAACCAAACCTACATCCTCACAGTCCCTCATTATAGCTATAACAACTAAGACTAGTAACTATATTTATTTGGGACTATAGCACTAAGCTTAGTTCTGGTACATACATTTTTAACAATTCAACTGGTGTTTGAAGAAAAATGTCATAGCCAATAATAGCTAGCTAACATGCAGATGTATAGACATTGACTTTTGTGATCTAAACCATGACTGCAAGCAACCTACTGAAAGTCTACAAAAGCTGATATCGAGAATGTGCCGCTTAATGGTTGAAACTACCATTTAAAATTCAAGTGTTGTTCAATGATAAACAGAAGAATGATTATGTACAAGAATAAAGTGACAATTCAAAAGCGATTCATGGATATCGAGTCACTATCTTAAGACAATCTTTTCATGTTGCCTGTGATTTTTAAAGAACAGGCTAAAGAAACATACATTAACAGCAACTGCCTTTAAAGCTATGCATGCTGAAATTAAACTAGATGAACTGGGTTCTCCTCCCCGGAGTACACCAATGAGAGCATTTGCAATTCCAAGTTTGGCAAATCTTCGAGCATATCCAAAAACCTGAATATCATATATCCATGTAAAGATAGGATTAGATTAATGGGTAATTAACGACTGTGTTAATGGAGAATATCAAATAAATCTTGAGATTAACTTGAGTGCTTTGGGAAGGATTTCGAATTGGATCCGAAATCCTTCCCACTTAAATTTGATGAGGGAAAATCCTGAATCCATGGCAAGTCCTCCTCCACCTCTTCCTCCTCCTCGACAATTCGATTTCTTAGGGTTTTGGGCTCCGTTGAGCTTCGATTTCGCCCTAACGAGGAGAGATGAGGAGGGGAGCCTAGGGTTCGGGGTTTTGGGGAGCGAGGGGAAGCGAGAGGGAGAGCGGGAGAAGAGGAGGGTAAGGAACTGAGAGGAGAGTGCTGTTCATCCGAGGAGGAAGTGTTGTTCATCACAGTGGCGAATACAGTGGCGTATTCGTTGTTGTTGTTCATCCGAGGCGGGGACCGGGGAGGCATCTTCATCGTCGACATCGCTGAGAACGGCGGCGATGTCGTCGGCCATGGAATTGAGAGGAGGGTTTTTTCTTTTCCTCTCACAACCTTCTGAAGAAGAAGATCTGAAGATTTGAAGAAGAAGGATATGAAGAAGAAGAAGGATATGAAGAAGAAGAAGAGGGTAGTTTGGGGTTTTTTGAGATATATTCTCTTGGAATTTGTAAAAAGGGCTGAATTGCATTTACCTTTTAGTTGTGGGGCTATACATATTAGAAATAGTACAGAGGGCTGGGACACATTAGATTTTCATTTCTGGGGCCTTGAAGTAATTTTTCCTTAAAACTTTAACTTGAATAACTATATGGTAGATTCAACGCTTCTAGAAAATAATCTAATATAGTAGACAATATTCAAGAGTATCATTGTATGTATTATTGGCCGAGCCAATTTTTATCATAAATCTTTAAGAGTAACATTAAATAGACAATAAAGTTTGTACAAGAGGGAAATATGCGATCCTTTTTTTTATTAATTGTTATTAGAAATTATGAATCTTGATGAGCTCTATGTATTTTCATCTTACCCCGTGTAAAGCAGGGCCCCCTATTTTTTTAAGCACTACATTTTAAACATGTCTCCATCTAAGTTTTAATACATTTAATTTTAATTATTGTATACTTAAAATCAGAAATCATATCTACTCCTCTATACTTAAAGAGAGATCCAAATTTTAATACATTTGTTTAGAAATCATATTTGCTCTTCTATGCTTAAAAAAGGACCTAAGTTTTAATACATTTGATTTGTTTCGTTGTTTATGATATAGTAAATATTGTAGTATGAATAGTAATATTTGACTTACTATTTATGTTACAGTAAAATATTGTAGTATAAACAGTAACTTCAAGTCTAGAGAGACCCGGTTTGATTTATTGTTCGCGCTATAGTATATATATGTAACCTTAATTTATATTTAGGCAAATCAATCTAAACTTCGATTTTGATTTGATTATCATTATACCAATTAATTTATATTTAGGCAAATCAATCTAAACTTCGATTTTGATTTGATTATCATTATACCAAGATCTTAGAACAAATGATTTTCATTTGATTATCATTATACCAAGATCTTAGAACAAATGATTTTCACTATGAACAATTAATTAAGAAAAAACGTACATTGATCCAAGATTTAAAGCTTGAAGAGAAATTGATTGCAAGAGGAACAACCTTGAAGACTTGAGTTTCTCTCCCTTAACCCTCTTGAGCTTTTCCGAAATTTTCTTGATGGAGAGAAAATTTTCACATACTAGGTAGAGAGAGGACCAAGCCTTTAAATAGAATAATCACTCACACTCCATCAACGTAAGTAGTTATCTTAATTGATCAATATGAATTTGACATAAAAACGTGAGTAGCTATATAACTATATAAAACATGACCAGTTTCTTAAACTAACTAAAAACGTGAGAAAAAAATAACTTGATCACTAAAGTTGGTTAAAACAAAACGTGGGCCACTAAAATCTAACATTCTCCCACTTGGCACATGTTTTATAATTTAACATCATGTTTTAATAATACAATATAATATGTATAGTGTAAGCTAATTCCATCATCATATTGATCAAACCATCAATCATTTTAATAATACAATATAATATGTATAGTGTAAGCTAATTCCATCATCATATTGATCAAACCATCAATCATCATTAAGTATAAAACTAATAAGGGCTAATTCCATCATCATATTGATCAAACCATCAATCATCATTAAGTATAAAACTAATAAGGATCATGGCGGTCGTACGTAATTAAATTGACATAGTCCCTTCCATGCATCCCAATATTAGTTTTAAACTAAACATGATCTATAATGAGACTTATCATAATGGTCCAACAATAATGTCCTTGTCAGAGACATATCCTGTTAATATTTACATAATCATTCATGCATATACTACAACAATAAAAAGGATGCATTAATATATTAGAAACACTGTTTAGATGAGCTCAAAGTGTCAAATATATAAAGAACATAAACCTTACATAAAAGTCAATGATAATTTTCAATAATGCCCATTCTTTCGACATGTTTAGTAAATATCTTTGGTGGCAATTCTTTTGTTAACGGATCCGCAACCATGAGATTTGTGCTAATATGTTCAATTGACACTCTTTATTTCTGAACTTCTTCTTTAACGACAAAGTATTTTAATTCCATATGTTTAGCACCTTTCGAATACTTGTCGTTTTTAGAAAAGAAGACTGTTGCAGTATTATCACAATAAATTATCAACGGCTTGGCAATACTATTAACAATTCCAAGTCCTGAAATAAAATTTCGCAACCATAATCCATGAACAGTGGCCTCAAAGCATGCCACGAACTCAGCCTCCATAGTAGATGCAGCAATGACAGACTGCTTCGCACTTTTCCATGAGATCACTCCTCCAGCTAAAAGGAACAAGTATCCAAATATGGATTTTCTAGTATCCAAACATCCAGCAAAATCTGAATCTGAATATCCAATCACCTCAAGGTGATCAGATCTCCTATAAGTGAGCATATGATCCTTTGTTCCTTGCAAGTATCTCAATACCTTCTTTGCAGCTTTCCAATGATCCAATCCTGGATTACTTTGATATCTACCCAGCATTCCGACAACAAAACTAATGTCAAGTCTTGTACAAACCTAAGCATACATCAAGCTCCCAACGATAGATGCATAAGGAATTTGTTCCATTTGTTTGTGTTCCAATTCATTCTTTGGACATTGCATGAGACTAAATTTATCTTCTTTCTGAATTGGAACAATAGATGCAGAGCATTTTTTCCATCTTGAATCTCTCTAGAACTTTATTAATATATGATTTCTGAGACAACCCTAACAATCCTTATGATTTGTCACGGAATATTTCAATTCCAATCACATAAGATGCCTCACCCATATCTTTCATTTCGAAGTTCTTAGAGAGAAATTTTTTTGGTCTCGTGTAACAAGCCAAGATCATTAGCAGCAAGCAAGATATCATCAACATACAGAATCAGAAATATAAACTTGCTCCCACTGATCTTTAGATATATACATCGATCAATGATGTTTTCTTTAAATCCAAAAGATGTGATAGTATCATTAAACTTAAGATACCATTGTCGGGAAGCTTGTTTAAGTCCGTATATTGACCTCTTAAGCTTACACACCATGTGTTCCTTTCCTTCAACTGAAAAACCCTCGGGTTGGTCCATGTAAACTTCTTCATCTAAATTTTCATTTAGAAAAGCAGTTTTCATATCCATTTGATGTAGCTATAAGTCATAATGAGCCACCATAGCCATAACAATTCTAAATGAATCCTTTTTCGAAACAGGAGCAAATGTTTCTTTATAGTCAATATCATCCTTCTGAGTAAAACCTTTGGCAACGAGTCTAGCCTTGTATCGTTCGATATTGCCATTTGAGTCGTGTTTGGTCTTAAAGATCCATTTACACCCAACTCTTTTACAACCTTTAGGCAATTCTACAAGATCCCAAACTTCATTATGCTCTATTGATTTCAACTCATCTTTCATGGCATCAAACCATTTATCAGAATTATGACTTTTCATGGCCTGTGAAAATGAAACCGGATCTTCATCAATTCTAAAGTCATGTTCTGACTCTTGTAGATAAACCACATAATCATCAGAAATAGCATATTCTTTCTATCTTTGAGACCTTCTTAATGCTACTTCTTCATGGGGTATATCTATTGCAGGTTCATTGGTAACAACGTCTTCATGGAGTGTTTGATCATTTATTTGTTGTACTTGAAAGTCGTTAAACTGTTCAACAACTGTAGGAACAACAATTTGAGAAGAAGTTAGAGGCAAAGGAACATTCATTTTAACTTCTTGGATTTCCACTTTACGTGGTTCCATACTCCCACTAATATCACCATTCTTAACAAACTTGGCATTTCCAGTTTCAATAATTTTTGTACTATGACTAGGACAATAAAATCTATACCCTTTAGATTTTTCTGGATAACCAATGAAGAAATCACTGGTTGTTCTTCTAGGACAATAAAATCTATACCCTTTAGATTTTTCTGGATAACCAATGAAGAAATCACTGGTTGTTCTTGAGTCCAGTTTCTTTTCATGTGGATTATAAATTTGTATTTCTGCAGGACAAGCTCATACAGGTGTCTCAAACTGGGCTTTCTTCCTGTCCACAGTTCGAAAGGAGTCTTTGGAACTGCCTTACTAGGAACCCTGTTTAATAAATACATTACGGTTTTTAAAGCATACATTCACAATAATAAGGGTAAAGAAGAATAACTTAACATACTCCTAACCATGTCCATTAGTGTACGATTACGCCTTTCTGCAACACCATTTTGTTACGGTGTACCTGGCATAGTGTATTGAGTGCATATGCCACGCTTTTTAAGAAATTTAGCAAATGGACCAGGGCATTATCATGTTTCGTTATATTTTCCATAAAATTCATCACCCCTATCAGACCTAATAATTTTCACCTTTTTGTCTAATTGTCTTTCAACCTCATTAATAAATACCTCTAGGGCATCTACTGATTGAGATTTTTCATGCAACAAATAGACATATCCATAACGTGAAAAATCATCAATAAAGGTGATAAAATATTTTTCTTTATTAAAGGATGGAGCATCAAAAGGTCCACATATATCAGTGTGTATTATTTCAAGGAGCAGTGTGCTTCTTATGGCGGCTTTCTTAATTGTATGATTTGTATGTTTTCCTTTAATACAATCCACACAAATACCAAGATCGGTAAAATCCAAATTAGGAAGGATTCATTTTTTACCAATCTCTGTATTCTTTCTTTGGAAATATGTCCCAAATGTTTATGCCACAAATAAGCTGAACTTTCATCCACTAAACTTCGTTTAGTTCCAACATTATGATGCAAGGTTAACAGAGTTTCAGCAAAAAGATTATCAAGCTTTAATTTGTATAAACCATCAGAGAGAACACCAGAAACAATAAGATGACTATGCTTAAACAAACTGAAATATTCATTTCCAAATTTAAAAGAGTATCCAGCGACATCAAGTTTAGACAAAGAAACTAAGTTGCGAGAAATAGTATGAATATAAAGGATTTGTAAAAGATCTAAATGATGTCCAGTGTCTAAAAACAAGCGGTAGGTTCCAATGGCCTCAACTGGAGCTTTGACTCGATTTCTCATGAAGATAAAATTTTCATTTTGATTTATGGTTTGGGTCGTAAGGAATCTATGCATCGTATTTGAAACATGAGTGGTAGAACCACAGTCAATCCACCAAGTATTATAAGGAACTTCTGTTAGGTTTGATTCAAAACATACAAAAATAAGAGGTTTACCTTTCTTTTCGAATCATGCCTTACGTTTCAGGCAATCTTTCTGATAGTGTCCAGGCTTTTTGCAGAAATGACACTTATCGTTCTTTCGTTCATTCTCGTGGATTTGGACAGGAGACACATTATCTTTTAGTGCTCTTTTCTTGCCCTTTCCATTATACTTTCCTGGTTTCTTTCCAGCTCCTTGATGACCCCATGAGATTAATTGAGTGAGTTCCTTATTTCTTAAGCCTTGCTTCCTCTTGAATGAGCATACTTTGCAATTCAGTCACATTCCACTTATCGAATGAGCATACTTTGCAATTCAGTCACATTCCACTTATCTTTTATAGTATTGTAGTTTATTTGGAATGAACCATACTCAGAAGGCCAATTCAGTCACATTCCACTTATCTTTTATAGTATTGTAGTTTATTTGGAATGAACCATACTCAGAAGGCAAGGAGTTTATGATAAACTACACAAGAAAACTTTCACTCACTTCCATTCCCATATATCTCAATCTTGCTGCTGTGTTTGTCATTTCAGTGACATGCTCATGTATGGTACGAGAACCATCGAACTTCATGGTGGTCAACGCACCCATTAATGTCCCTACTATTGACTTATCAGTAGAGTCAGATTGAGAGAGATCTTCCACAAATTTCATAAATTCCTTTGAGTCTTAGGAATTGTGGACTTAATGTTGTTTTCTATCGTCATCCGCATGAACATTAAGCTAAGTCTATTTGATTTTTCCCAAGCATCATGAAAAAATATTTCATCAGCATTGTTAGAATCAGTAATAGCAGCAGGCTTGTCATACAGGAGTGTTGAATCAAGATCCAGAACACCTAGGTGAAACTGAACTTGTTCACTCCATTCATGAAAATTAAGCCCGTTGTACTTTACAATAGACGAGGCTTGCGAATGAAGAGAAATAGGTGCTGCAAATATATAGAACACTGGCATATTAATGCTTTGAGTCATAAACTTAAACTTAATAATACATATTTGGATAATATTCAAATTAAACAATAAACCTACATCGAAGTTCTCCTTTGGGTGACCCATCAGTGTACAACAGTGAACATAATTGATGCTTAGTTTTATTTCATATGATTGGCAATTATATATACTCCAATTACCAAGAGCTCGTCAAGGTTTCACCCTCACAAAGGAGTGATTCCAAACGTGCGACTCTTACAGAGGCCAACATGGCAATGTTTACTCAGAAGAAGACGCGTCGGACAGACGAACGCGTTATACCTGAGAACCCATGTGAGCAGCCGATAGGTTACTCCGACGGCAACGTCGATGAGTTGTACTATCAAAATTAAGCCCGTTGTACTTTACAATAGACGAGGCTTGCGAATGAAGAGAAATAGGTGCTGCAAATATATAGAACACTGGCATATTAATGCTTTGAGTCATAAACTTAAACTTAATAATACATATTTAGATAACATTCAAATTAAACAATAAACGTACATCGAAGTTCTCCTTTGGGTGACCCATCAGTGTACAACAGTGAACATAATTGATGCTTAGTTTTATTTCATATGATTGGCAATTATATATACTCCAATTAGACATGCTTGCTATCTTTGGATATTCTAAACATATCTAATCAGATATATTAATTAACCACAGTCATGTTTATAGATTATAAAATTTACCAATCAACCTTTGGGCGATTCTTAAATATTTTATAATCAATAAACCTCAAATTACTCATGATAACATATATATACGCTTATGTCATTTCATTAGTAGCATCATTTAATCATGAGTAATTGAAATTATATTATTACAATTTGATAAGCATGGAACTTCAAGGTCTGGCCACTTTGGTGACTAACAAACCATCCATAAAAAATATAAATTTCAAATTGTATAATGGAATCTAGACAATAACGTTGTAACAAGCCAGCAAATAGCAGTCCATGAAGATTAACAATCCATGCATAATTAGTGCATTGACATAAACAGAAATATCATACAGGAGCAAAAACATCACTAGAAATCAGAGACTTTATAGATTATAAAATTTTCCAATCAACCTTTGGGCGATTCTTAAATATTTTATAATCAATAAACCTCAATTTACTCATGACAACATATATATACGTTTATGTCATTTCATTAGTAGCATCACTTAATCATGAGTAATTGAAATTATATTATTACAATTTGATAAGCATGGAACTTCAAGGTATGGCCACTTTGGTGACTAACAAACCATCCATGAAAAATATAAATTTCAAATTGTATAATGGAATCTAGACAATAACGTTGTAACAAGCCCGCAAATAGCAGTCCATGAAGATTAACAATCCATGCATAATTAATGCATTGACATAAACAGAAATATCATGCGGGAGAAAAAACATCACTAGAAATCAGAGACCTCAAGCCCATCAAAGACTTTTAATATATGGTGTAACCCTAGGGGTTTGATCACCTGACCTGTAGGCCAAACCCTCAAGCCTTACCACTAGGCTATTACACCTAAAGTATTTAGTATAATCAAAATATGTATACGTAATGAATGGACAGTCAGTTCCGAATTTCACAGATCCGAATTTGCAGTAATTGATTATGTATTCACTTTAATACGAAATTATCAAAGAAAATAATATTCAATAATTAGCGGGAAAAAATTTACAGAATTTTAAACATTTAATTAACAGTAATGGAATTATTTGACAAGAAACAAGAATCATAATGGAAAATCATAAGTTCTTTAATCAAGGCTTTGATACCACATGTAACCTTAATTTATATTTAGGCAAATCAATCTAAACTTCGATTTTGATTTGATTATCATTATACCAAGATCTTAGAACAAATGATTTTTACTATGAACAATTAATTAAGAAAAAATGTATCTTGATCCATGATTTAAAGCTTGAAGAGAAATTGATTGCAAGAGAAACAACCTTGAAGACTTGAGTTTCTCTCCCTTAACCCTCTTGAGCTTTTCCGAAATTTTCTTGATGGAGAGAAAATTTTCACATACTAGGTAGAGAGATGACCAAGCCTTTAAATAGAATAATCACTCACACTCCATCAACGTAAGTAGTTATCTTAATTGATCAATAGGAATTTGGCATAAAAACGTGAGTAGTTATATAACTAAATAAAAGATGATCAGTTTCTTAAACTAACTAAAAACGTGAAAAAAAAAATAACTTGACCACTAAAGTTGGTTAAAACAAAACGTGGGCCACTAAAATCTAACAATATACTGTAGTGTTTACTGTAACATAAACAGTAATTCTTTGGATTCTCTGTTAAGTATAGAGAAGTGGATAGAAGCCGTGTACAATTACCGTATAGATATTATGAGCATCTTTTAATGGATTGACAAAAATTAACTTCTGCATAAGGAGGAAGGAATCTCAGACTAATGCACTATAACAGAAATTTGCATGAACTTCTGTGAAAAGAGATTACCGATTGTCTAGTTGAATCAGAATTGAGAACTCTGGGCTTGATTTGTTTCTATTTTCCTACTTCAGTTGTTGTCTAGCTTTAAGCACAGCGAGGAAATGGGCAAGATCTATACATGCTCTACAGATCAATGTCTGGCCGGCATGTTTTTGATCACAAGTCTCACCAATTAATCACCCCCCACCAAACAAAGTTCCATCTTATATACTAATCTGTTTTTAATGGGGATGATGTTCCCGAAGTTACTCACTCATATGATGGAGAAGAGCATAGATTTTGGTGCTCCAAGTTACGAGTATGTGTTTTTATTACTAAGTTTTTCTTTGTAGGATAATGGCTAACCAGAGAATTATTTGAAAGAGTAGCAATATTCTTTCTAAACCTTATACATTTGGGTTAATTACGAATGGAACCCTGTACGGCAGCCCAATTGCAAATTCATGTCATGTATTTATATTATTGTGGATAGACACTCTGTACTATAGCCCGATTGTGGATAGGTCCCCTGAGCGATTTTTTTATTATTACTCTATTACCTTCTGGAGGTCTATTTGTCAAAATATAATTTTTTTCATTCTCCACGGGTAAAAGAATCAAAATTTTCACTTAGGGTCTTTCTGCAACTATAAATTGCATGGGGTCCATCTGTAATCGAGTGACAGTACAAGGATCTATCCGCAGTTAACCCTATAATTTTTGATACTTAATTCATATTCAGGGTTTTTTCATAGAAACCACAATTAAAATAGGTTTACTATACTGAAACCACCTTTGGTTGTCAATTTATATACAATTAACAATGAGATTCAATAAATCAAAATCAAACTAAACTCAATATAAACACTAGCTTAGAAATGATAATCAAACAATTATATATAAATGCAAAGCTAGATTGAGTTAGAAAACTTCTCCAATAAATGACAAGAGTGAGAGAGAGATGAGTTGAAGCTCAAACACCAAAGGATGATCTCTTCTAGCTCTTGTGAAAATTGATTCACAAACTTGAAACTCAAAACTCAAACTTGAAACAAACACTAAACACCATTTAAACTTGTTAAACCTCTTTTTAAAACTTTTCCTAATTGCTTCAGAATGTTAGAGGGCAAGGGGTATATATAGGATCAAGAAACAAAGCCCAAAACCCAAGTGAAACCCAGCAAAAAAAAAAATAACGGAAACAAAAAACTAGTCGTTACTGTCGTCGGTTGACTGATCAGTCGACTAATGAGCTGACTATTACAGGCATTTTCCAACTCATCAGTCGACTGACGACATTTATCAGTCGACTGATGGATCATCAATCGACTGGTCAGTCGACCAAAATGAAACAGAAATTTTTTATTGATTCCAGGCATATTCTTCAGTCGACACATCAATTGACTAATGTCATCAGTCGACTTATCAGTCGACTGATAACAGGTTATCAGCCTGAATCAAATAGTAAAACTAACTTTTGAAGTGTCTTTAAAAATAGCAAATAAATTCTAAAAAATATAAAACTTTGGAAAATCATTGTAAACATGTAAATGAACATGTTACAAAAAGAATTTTTAGAATTGCACTTATCAATAGTGAAAACTCATCATTTTTAAAATATGTCCAAAAACATGAAAAATAAACATACATAATTTTGTCATTTGACATAAACACAATATTAAAACTTTTGTAAAATGATTTTATAGACTTAATAAATTGATATAAAATATTGTTATGAAGTCCATAAACAAATAATTCAATATTTTCATATACCCAAGCTTGTGATCTTCAACGAAGCTCTATCTTAGTACACTTGCGAATGAAGCGGGAACTTGGATCTTTAACTTGAATTGCAAGGCTTCATACCATAATTCCGCTAACCTCCATTGGATATGATCGTTGAAGCTCAGTTCCATCCATCCTCCAATATATTGTTTGTCTAGAATAGATACAAAATACAAACACTAGACAAACAACATTAGATGTAAATTGTTTATAAATCATCATCAAAACAAAAGGACCTAACACCTTGTTTATCTTATTACCATGTTTTATTGTTACCTTATAATCTACATACCATGTATAGTTGTTACCTAATAGGTCTCTACCTGTGAGATCTATAAATACTCTTGTATTCTCCTTATATCAATTTAATTCGAAAATTATATTCTTCCTTTTATCTCTTCATCATATCAGAGCACCAAAGATCTGAGACCTAACCATATCTCCTTCCCCTGTTCTCCCAATCGATCAGCCGCCAACCCTCTTTCTCTTTCTCCATGTTGACTGACAACAAAACTTCTTCCACCACCGCTGCTCTGTGCGGCATGGTACCCAACCCACATGAGACCGCCAAGCCACTTCTTGCGGTCAATCTTAATCACTACCTTAAACTCACTGCCACAAACTTCCTATCGTAGCAACTTCAGTTTGTCGCCACCCTGGAAGGATATAGCATTGAAGGTTTCATCGATGACTCTTATCCGTGTCCACCACCGACAATCTGAAGGAAATTCATGCTATGTCTACATGCATAATACGCAGCAGAAGACATGTATGTACAAAAATTACTAAGCATGTAGAGAGCATGAAATACAAAATAGGACCATCCTAATTAAATCTAACATGATCCCTATATTAAAGAGAGCATACAATGGTTATAAAGTCATACTTTTGAAGTGTGATTCGATGGAAGATCGAACAACCCCTAGCTCTTGCTCCTTGTAGTAGTAAATCTCCTCGTAGTGGATCTCCAAGTCTTCAAGTGAGCTTGATAAAATCGGAGTCTTCTTGAGGCACAAGGCAAGATATCCACCTCGGGGTACTTTAAAATCCTACTACTTTCTCTTACTCAAAGATTGCTAGAGTTTTGTAAGAGGTAGATCTCTCTTCTTTTCTTTTATGGAAAGCAACTATGAATAAACCATTTATTTCATTTTTCCATTAACCATGAAAGAAGAAAGAGAGCTCATATTTATAGAGGAAGAATATGTCATGACATGAATGACTCATCCTATGAGTCACACCATGAGTCATCAAAACAATGATTCTTTCATGAGTCATGCAATGACTCATCTCATGAGTCATGTCATGAATCATGAAGAATCAAAACTATGTGCTAAAACCATGTTTCCAAACCATACCACCTTAATGACTCATCTCATGTCTCATTAATCAAGGTATAATGAAGTTCGTATTTCATAAATGAAAATACCACATCAATACGGTATTTTGTAATTTTCTAATCATTAACTAATAAGTCATCATATGACCAAAAAGTCAATGAGTTGACCAAAAGTCAACTGTTGACCAAAAAGTCAACCAGTTGACTAAAAGTTAACATTATGGGAAAAATACTAAAATTTATTTCTTAAGCACATAGCATTCTGATTTTACCGATACATATAACCGTTTATGTGTATCCGGTGAAAATCATATATGCGTATCAATCATACACATTACTCTATAAATTTATATTTTATAGGATTTAAGTACGCGCTTGGTGTGACTCTAGGGCCCAAGTATAAGACTCGGCAGTGGATCATATCCACAAGTACAACAGAGGTACTAGCTACACATGAAGACCACCCGGGTATTAGTTGTGATAAAGGTCTGCAAGATGCTTATCCAATTTTATCAGGACCACTCAATGATAATACCGTACAGTCAGGTCTCTTCGTCAAACCATGTCAAACTATTGAGCCTAGGGTATGGAAAACTGTCAAACCCTAATAGCTTGATTAGTGTTTATTGATATTAAACTCATAACCTATAAGATCAAACTGACACTCAATTTATCTTATTCACCTTGGCCAAGGATTTTCAGACTATAGTTATATCAAACAATCTTATGACATCAACCCCTATACTGGGAGAGACGAATCCCTTCTTGGCATCGTAATATCTACTTATGTCTCGGGATGTACCCAACAAGAACCGTTATGCACAATTCAATAAGAATTGTGGTTAGGTAAAAGTCTAAATACATCTTTACTGACATATAAGATATTGCACTCATGCCTCAGGTCAAGAGACTACTATGTACTATATCACTTGAGAACTTCTATTTGACAGTTAAGTATATTACCAACTAGATGTTCTCGGCGAGTCGTTCAGTCAACTCATTCACTAATGAGTCACCTGTATACTGTATCTTGATGTCTCACATCAATGATCTAAGAGATTAATCATCTCCTTCAAAAGGAGAAATAGAGCATACACTAGTCTTAACCAAAGTGATGATGTCATATCTCAACACTTCATCAACTAGGAATATTTTAGAATATACGACAGCGACAAATCAGATCTCTTCATTACGATCATATCTGAAATGTCTGATAGTTTGGTATCATTCTAAGGACTTTATCTGTATTAAAATACCAGATAAATCTAACCAAAATAGCATACTATTATTTTAAACAATGATGTTATATTCATATAGGTCCTGTTACAATATACAATTATTACCTGCAGGGCACCTATATCTAACAAACTCCCACTTGCACTAAGGCCAATCATTGTATCAGGGCACCTATATCTAACAAACTCCCACTTGCACTAAGGCCAATCATTGTAGTATCTAATACCCAATACCTCAACAAGTTTTTCAAATTGTGTACGAGCAATTGTCTTTGTGAATGGATCTGCTATATTATCTTTTGTGTCAACTTTTTCAATCTTGATCTCTTGGCGATCAACTATCTCCCTAATCAAGTGATACTTCCTCATAATGTGTCTGGACTTATGGTGAGACCGGGGTTCCTTTGTCAGAGCTATTACAGCATTACTATCACAGTATAAACGTACTGGATCTTTAATGGTGGGAACAACTTTCAGCTCTGAAAGGAACTTTCTCATCCAGACGGCTTCTTTAGCTGCATCATTTGCCACAATGTATTCGGCTTCCATAGTAGAGTCTGTTACTGTGTCCTGCTTAGAACTTTTTCAACTGACAGCCCCTCTATTGAGGGTAAAAACATATCCTGAAATAGATTTACTATCATCGATATCGTTCTGAAAGCTAGAGTCGGAAAAGGCCTCCATTTGGAGGTCACTTTTACCATATATCAAAAATAACTCTTTAGTCCTTTTCAGGTACTTAAGTATATTTTTAACCGCTTTTCAGTGCTCTTCTCCATGATTAGATTAGTATCTACTTACCAAACTGAGTGAATAAGTGATATCCGGTCTAATATATAACATGACATACATGATCGATCCTACTACCGAGGAATAAGGAATTAGGCTCATGCGTTTCCTCTCTTCATCAGTCTGGGGAGACATCTTTTTAGAGAGCGAGATTCCAGGAGATGCAGGTACAAAACCTTTTTTGGAATTTTTCATGCTAAACCGCTATAGCACTTTGCCAATGTATCTAGATTGGGATAATTCTAATATCCTTTTAGATCTATCTCTATAGATCTGATTTGCCAATGTATCTAGATTGGGATAATTCTAATATCCTTTTAGATCTATCTCTATAGATCTGAATACCCAGTATACAGGATGCTTCACCCAAATCTTTCATGGAAAATCTTTTTGATAGCCAAATTTTAACCGCTTGTAATGACGGTATGTCATTACCGATTAAGAGTATATCGTCTACATATAAAATAAGAAACGATATAATACTCCCAATTATCCTTTTATACACACATGGTTCATCTGGATTTTTGATAAAACCAAACTCTTTGATAGCATCATCAAAACAGATGTTCCATCTCCGTGATGCTTGTTTCAGTCCATAAATGGCTTTAAGCAACTTACATGCTTTTCCACTGCTCCCACTGACTACAAATCCCTCTGGTTGAGACATTTATATGCACTCTTCTAAATTACCATTTAGAAATGTAGTTTTGACGTCCATTTGCCAGATCTCGTAGTCATAGTGAGCAGCTATAGCTAGTAAGATCCGAATAGACTTTAGCATAACCACTGAAGAAAAGGTTTCATCGTAGTCTAAACCAGGTCTTTGACGAAAACCTTTAGCTACCAGTCTAGCTTTAAAAGTCTCTACTTTCCCATATACACCCAAATTTTTCTTAAACAACCATTTGCAACCTATGGGTATCACCCCTTTGGGAGCATTATCTAAGATCCATACTTTGTTGGTGTACATAGAGTCTATTTCAGATTTCATTGCATCATGCCAAGCAACAGAGTCCCTACTCTGAGATGCTTGCTGATAACTCAAAGGTTCGTCATCATCTATGATGTGATCTAACATGCTACCTTCAACGAGAAAATCATATTGTCTTTTAGGTGCATGAGATCGCCTTGGATATCTGCGGAGTGGTTGAGGTTCTTCTGGTATAACTGAATTTTCTAGTTCTAATAAATTATCATTATTGATTTGTATCTCTGAAATTTCTTCCAGTTCTACCATCCTCCCACTAATTTCTTTTTTAAGAAATTCCTTCTCCAAGAAGGTAGCATACCGAGAAACAATTATCTTTTGTTCATCGATGTGGTAGAATTGATATCCCTGGGAATTCCTTGGATATCCTACAAATTTACACATTACTAACCGTGCCTCTAACTTTTTGGGATCTTGCTTTTTTACATAAGCATGACATCCCCAAATCTTAATATAATTAAGATGTGGTTTCATCCCATACCATATCTCATATGGAGGTTTAGACACTTCTTTAGTTGGAACCTTATTCAGTAAGTGTGCTGCTGTTTCTAGCGCATACCCCCAGAATGAAAAGGGTAACTCAGCGTTACTCATCATGGAACGTACCATATCTAATAGGGTACGATTCCTCCTTTCTAACACGCCGTTAAGCTGTGGTGTAAAGGGTAGAGTAACCTGAGAGAGAATCACATTCTCTTTTAAAAATCCTAAGAATTCTGAGCTCAAGTATTCGCCTCCTCGCTCCGATCGAAGAATTTTAACTTTATTGCTCGTTTGGTTCTCTACTTTATTTTTATACTCGATAAATTTTTTAAATGCTTCAGACTTGTGTTTCATCAAAAACACATATCCAAATCTTGAAAAATCATCGTTAAAAGTAATAAAGTAGGAGTAGCCACCTCTGGCCATTGTAGACATAGGACCACATACATCACTATGTATCAGTCCTAAGAGTTCTGTAACTCTTGCTCCAGTTCCCGTAAATGGAGTCTTGGTCATTTTACCTTTAAGACAGGACTTGCAAGTATCATAAGACTCAAAGTCAAATGGATCTAAATATTCATGCTTATGTAGCTTGTCAAGTCTTTCTTTATTAATATGACCAAGTCTACAATGCCATAAGAAAGCGTCGTTCATAACTGAGTGCTTTCTTTTATTAGCGTGATGAATATTCAGAATTATGTTTTGATTAAGAATATAAATGTCATTACACAATGTTCCATAAGCAATCAACTTTTGATTAAATATGATATTCATAACATTGTTCTCCAACTTGAATATATATCCATCTTTATCTAATAAAGATATGGATATTATATTGCACATCATAGTTGGTACGAAATAGCAGCTTTTCAAAATCAAAACGTTCTTATTTGGTAAAGCTAGATGAAAATCCCCTACTGCAAGTGCTGCAACTATTGCACCATTACCAACTTATAAGGTCATCTCTCCAGCTCCAAGTTTCCTATAACTTCTCAACCCCTGTAACAAATTACAGATGTGAGATCTTGATCCGGTATCTAATACCCAAGATGTAGGATTTATAGAAAAATAATTCTGAGTGACAAACACATCTGAAGATGAAGCAACATCTTGCTTCTTCTTGATGAGTGAGGCTAAGAATTCTGGATATATACTCTTAACATTTCTCAACCAGTCTATGTAATTAGGATCAGTTAACTTGTTCTGTTCTGATATGATTTTTAAGCCAGACATATGGCTTAAAAGAGAGAGAGAAAATTATTTTAGCAGATGTTCAATACATAAAATAGATTTGGTTTATTTTTATCTAAGTTATGTCTCCCACTATTTTTCGAGTCCCTCAAAACCTTATAAGAGGTGATCGAAAAATAACTCCTTGTTTTCAAGTGGGATCAAGATCCAATTATCATTGAATGTATCAACCTTAACGAAAGCCAACAAATTGATACACTCAATAATTAATAGATAACTTTTGTCTTTTACACTCTTGTAATTCTTAATATGATTTTACCCCTAGTCTTTTATGACCTTGACGATAGCCAACAAATCATAAAAGCTAGTCAAGTTTGGACCCATCATTTCTTGACTGGCTTAAATTTAACTTATGCAAACTCTTGACGAAAGCCAACAAAGTTACATAACCAATTTAAGCTATCCTTATATCTTATATACAGATGAATACTACTTAGTCATAGAATAGTATTGCCTTGACGATAGCCAACAAACAAAGTATTTATAAGCTTAGTAGTATTCAACTGAAATGATGGAGGGCTACGGACGATTTCATAAATCTTTTACCATAATCAAACTTGGTATAGTTAAAAGATGCTTTATATTTATACTTACAATAATTAAACTAGCCAAGAAAGCGCAAGATTGGTGGGAGGGTTCCGAGCTATTCACCGGGAATATTCATCGGACATTAATTAAGTAATCACCGCTCTTTAAGACTATAACGCAAAAGATTGGGCATCACCCCTTATCTTAAGTTGGGCATCACCTCATGAGTTATATCTCATAATCACTTTCCTAGACACTAGTTAAAAGTTCGTTCTAAATATATCTCTTTTAACTGCTACAGATTTATTTATCTTTCACACTAACACTATGTTAATGTCGGTCTCACCACTCTATGGTCAATAAACTCTCATTGCCATGTCTCACAAAATTTAAAATGAGTTTTTATAATAACAAACTATTTCTCTAGTGAGATAGATATATAAACTTTGTAGAATATAGCACCCAATTGTATTGACATCTACAATTGGGGCACAACCAACATATTAACATATGTAATGTAAAACTTATATAGAATGGTAGTGGACAACTAAAGAAAATAAAATACAACTACACTAATTACATTTTAGCAAGCCATATGCAACTTCTTGCGGTGCTTGCTCCCTTGCAAACTCTGTATTATTACAATCATATAAACATAGGACGTGCAAGGCCCATTTATAATGGAAAAACCATCTCCTAGGATAGGTAATAATATTGCATTAAATGTAAAGCAAAAGCTATAAATGAAATAACTAAACTAAACAACCATACCCCCCCCCCCCCCCCCCAG
Organism: Asparagus officinalis; assembly: GCF_001876935.1. NCBI lineage: Eukaryota > Viridiplantae > Streptophyta > Magnoliopsida > Asparagales > Asparagaceae > Asparagus > Asparagus officinalis. The sequence continues at coordinate 103,783 of NW_017972436.1, read as the reverse complement.
GGCCTATACCCGTAGGCGTAGCCCATGATCGGTGAGCAAGTGCCTAAACCCGTAGGCGTAGCCCATGCTCGGGGAGGGAAGAGGTCGTAAATAATTATTACATTTCTAACTTTATTACATCAATACAAAACATACAAGAGAATAGTTGTCCACTACCATCCATAAACATAACATCCACGCAAGATGATAAATCATATAACTTAATCAACATTAATAAATATACATCTATCTAGTTATGCAACATATTGGAAACTAGATAGCATAAGGATTATCCAAACTCAAATATGACTAACAAGCTTCTAACATACAACTACACTAGTTGTAATTAATTATTTTACAATTTATACAAGTGTTGTTTTACTACTAAAAACTTATGAACCAAAAATCATATTTTTGAATCAACAACTTGTATAACTTATTACTTGAATTAATTAACTAGTTTCATCTAAACTAGAAATTAGAAGCAAGAATAAGGTCCTCCATGAGTTAGATGTACATGTTAAGATTCAATTAGATGGAACCATAGCTCTGATACCATGAAGGAAATTCATGCTATGTCTACATGCATAATACACAACGGAAGACATGTATGTACAAAAATTACTAAGCATGTAGAGAGCATGAAATACAAAATAGGACCATCTTAATTAAATCTAACATGATCCCTATATTAAAGAGAGCATACAATGGTTATAAAGTCATACTTTTGAAGCGTGATTCGATAAAAGATCGAACAACCCCTAGCTCTTGCTCCTTGTAGTAGTAAATCTCCTCGTAGTGGATCTCCAAGTCTTCAAGTGAGCTTGATAAAATCGGAGTCTTCTTGAGACACAAGGTAAGATATCCACCCCAGGTACTTTAAAATCCTACTACTTTCTCTTACTCAAAGATTGCTAGAGTTTTGTAAGAGGTAGATCTCTCTTCTTTTCTTTTATGGAAAGCAACTATGAATAAATCCTTTTATTTTATTTTTCCATTAACCATGAAAGAAGAAAGAGAGCTCATATTTATAGAGGAAGAATATGTCATGACATGAATGACTCATCCTATGAGTCACACCATGAGTCATCAAAACAATGATTCTTTCATGAGTCATGCAATGACTCATCTCATGAGTCATGTAATGAATCATGAAGAATCAAAACTATGTGCTAAAACCATGTTCCCAAACCATACCATCTTAATGACTCATCTCATGACTCATTAATCAATATATAATGAAGTTTGTATTTCATAAATGAAAATACCACATCAATACGGTATTTTGTAATTTTCTAATCATTAACTAATAAGTCGTATTTCATAAATGAAAATACCACATCAATACGGTATTTTGTAATTTTCTAATCATTAACTAATAAGTCATCATATGACCAAAAAGTCAATGAGTTGACCAAAAATCAAATGTTGACCAAAAAGTCAACCAGTTGACTAAAAGTTAACATTATGGGAAAAATACTAAAATTTATTTCTTTGTTGACCAAAAAGTCAACCAGTTGACTAAAAGTTAACATTATGGGAAAAATACTAAAATTTATTTCTTAAGCACATAGCATTCTGATTTTACCGATACATATAACCGTTTATGTGTATCCAGTAAAAATCATATATGTGTATCAATCATATACATTACTCTATAAATTTATATTTCATAGGATTTAAGTACACGCTTGGTGTGACTCTAGGGCCCAAGTATAGGACTCGGCAGTGGATCATATCCACAAGTACAACAGAGGTGCTAGCTACACATGAAGACCACCTGGGTATTAGTTGTGATAAAGGTCTGCAAGATGCTTATCCAATTTTATCAGGACCACTCAATGATAATATCGTACAGTCAGGTCTCTTCGTCAATCCATGTCAAACTATTAAGCCTATGGTATGGCAAACTGTCAAACCCTAATAGCTTGATTAGTGTTTATTGATATTAAACTCATAACCTATAAGATTAAACTGACACTCAGTTTATCTTATTCACCTTGGCCAAGGATTTTCAGGCTATAGTTATATCAAACAATCTTATGATATCAACCCCTATACTGGGAAAGACGAATCCCTTCTTGGCATCTTAATATCTACTTATGTCTCGGGATGTACCCAACAAGAACCGTTATGCACAATTCAATAAGAATTGTAGTTAGGTAAAAGTCTAAATACATCTTTACTGACATATAAGATATTACACTCATGCCTCAGGTCAAGAGACTACTATGTACTATATCACTTGAGAACTTCTATTTGACAGTTAAGTATATTACCAACTAGATATTCTCGACGAGTCGTTCAGTCAACTCATTCACTAATGAGTCACCTGTATACTGTATCTTGATGTCTCACATCAATGATCTAAGAGATTGATCATCTCCTTCAAAAGGAGAAATAGAGCATACACTAGTCTTAACCAAAGTGATGATGTCCTATCTCAACACTTTATCAACTAGGAACATTTTAGAATATATGTCAACGACAAATCAGATCTCTTCATTACGATCATATCCGAAATGTCTGATAGTCTGGTATCATTCTAAGGACTTTATCTATATTAAAATACCAGATAAATCTGACCAAAATAGCATACTATTATTTTAAATAAGGATGTTATATTTATATAGGTCCTGTTACAATATATAATTATTGCCTGCAGGGTACCTATATCTAACACAATCACCATCGACAATATGGTCTCTTCCAACCCTGCCTTCTAGACATAGAAACGTCAAGATCGTCTCCTCTTCAGTGCCCTCATCGGGACTCTCACATCCACCGTTGTCCCTATGGTCAGCTGCACCCATACTGTTCAAAAAACATATGAAACCCTCGTTGCCACCTATGCTACCACAACTCGGGGTCATATCAAGAAAATCAAAACTCAACTCAAGAATCTCACCAAAGGCACCAAATCCATCTCTGAGTATCTTCATCAAGCCAAAATCTGCTATGATGAACTTGCCCTACTTGGTAAACCCATGGATCACGAATACTTCATTGACGCCATTAGCGACGGCCTTGATGAAGGATACAAAGGTATTGTTGATAATGTTAAATAACGTGAAACTACTCTCTTGTTTGATGAATTGCATAAAAGCTCCTCAATCAAGAACTTGAGATTCAAGCCACCCAACCGAGCCTTCTTCCTCTTCTAGCCACGGCCAACACTGCCGAAACCCGTTCTCACGGTGGCAACCGCGATCGTGGTAGTCGTTCCTCACAGTGGGGTAGTCGTGGAGGTCGTTCCTCTCCTAGGCCATACATGGGCTATTGTCAGGCGTGCAACACACCGGGTCACACAGTGAAATAATGTCCTACGTTTCGGCTTCTTGCTACTCAACCCACGGAACCGCAATCTGCCACCTCCACCCACGTCCCTCCTTGGCAGTCACGGCCGAACACGGCGTGGTCTAGCCCCTCGGTCTACCAGCCGAGAGCCAACTTCTCGGCCACCAATCCTAGTCCGCAACAATGGATTATGGACAGCGGGGCGAGTCACCACATAACCTTGGATCTTCAGAACCTCTCACTACATGCACCCTATAATGGCTCGGATGAAGTCATTGTTGGCAACGGGAATGGGATGCATATCACTCATGTCGGTTCTGGTAAACTCTCTACCCCGTCTCGCACCTTTTCTCTTCACAACATTCTATGTGTTCCATCAATTCTTCAAAACCTTGTTTCTATCTCTCAATTTTATCAATCTAATAAAGCCACTGTTGAATTCTCACCCACCTGCTTCTATGTTAAGGATTAATGTATGGGGGCAATTCTCTTCCAGGGGCAATCTAAAAATGGCATTTATCACTGGTCGTCTCTTGTTCCTACGTCGTTCGCCACCTCCCCTCTCTTTGCATTCTCGGGTGTCAAAGCCTCTTTGTCTGACTAGCATGGGTGGCTAGGGCATCCTTCCAGTCAAATTCTCAATAAAGTTTTAAATCAGTTTAGTTTAGACACTACTGGTGTTGCGTCGTCTTTGTCAAATTGTAATGTCTGTCAGTGCAATAAAATGCACAAACTACCTTTCTTTGTCTCTACTATTGTCTCCTCTCATCCTTTACATGTTATTTATTCTGATGTTTGGACATCTCATGTCTTATCTGTGAATGGTTTTAAATATTATGTTGTTTTTATTGACCACTTCACACGCTACTACTAGCTATATCCATTAAAACAAAAAGCTCATGTCCATCAGACGTTTCTTTCATTCCGGGCGTTGGTGGAATTATAATTTTCCACGACCATTCGGACTCTCTACTCTGACAATGGGGGTGAATACAAAGCGCTTACCCCATTCCTCACCTTCATTGGTATATCTCACCTAACCTCCCCACCACATACCCCTGAACATAACGACATCCCCAAACGAAAACATCGTTATATTGTAGAGACTGGCCTTACACTCTTGCATCATGCCTAATGCCCCTCTCGTATTGGTCCTATGCCCTACCTACTGCCACCTATCTTATAAATCGCCTTCCAACGCCTACCCTTTCAATGAAATCACTGTTTCAGTGTCTCTTCTCCACCACCCCAAATTATGCCAAACTTCGAGTCTTTGGTTGTCTATGTTATCCATGGATTCGTCCCTACGCTTCTCACAAACTATAGACCCGCTCCACTCCTTGTGTTTTTATTGGGTACTCTGTTACTCAAAGTGCCTATCTGTGTCTTGTTCTCTCTACAAACCGTGTCTATGTCTCCTATCACGTCAACTTCATTGAGTCCCTATTTTCATTCAACTCTCGGTCATCACCCCACTCCACAGGTACTACCCCACCTACTGACCCGTCGTCCTCTTGGGATATCCCTCATCACTTTGTTCCCCAACCACCTCCCGTGTACTCACCACCCTGTTTGTGGAAAATTTGTAGTAAAAAGACAGTGAAAGAAAATTGACTTGTATTCTCTCAAAATCGATTATAATTTGGATTTCCTGATTACAAAAGAGAGGAGAATGAATTTGATTCTCCTCTTTGTTTAATTCTGGGTTCTTCACGGTAGCGATGGAGTGCCTCCCTCGAATGCTCGCGTCGAGTTTGCTCTCCGTTGATGATCCGACGTTTTGCTTCACTGGAACGATGTCTTCTCCTCACGATTCGACGCTGTGGAGAACTTGCGTGGCAAGTTTGAGAACTCTGAACGAGTTTAGAATAACTATGTGAAAGAGTTGATTTGAACCGAAGATCGGTTAATAAGCCAAGGCTAGAAGAAAGCTCCAGTGGTCGATCGTTGTTGAGGATGAACGTCGATCTCCTCCTTGCTGCCAAGCCAAAAGATATCCTCTTCGCTGCTGAAAAGAGGATCAATCCGAGCCAAGAAGCTCCAACAGACCGAACCCTGAACTGAATTGATTTTTAGTTATTTATAGAGGATTAAGGGGGTGTAACTTCCCCCTTAAATCACTCCTAAGTGGGGTGTAACCTCCCTCCAATCATGGGAAACAGTTTTGGAACTGTTCACGGATTTAAGGGGTGTAATTCCCCCTAAAATCTCTCCATAATGAGGTGTAACCGTCCCCATTAAGTGGAGCTACGGTTTTGAAACCATTCAGGTTCTATTTGAACCAGTCAAACACAAAAACGCGGGTCTGACCCTAGCGTTTTGATGTTGCAATGCAGGTTCGACTCCGGCGTTTTGATGTTACAACGCGGGTCTGACCCCAGCGTTTTAATGTTGACACACGGGGAGGACCTCCGCGTTTTAGTGTTGATGCGTAGGGATGACCTCTGTATTTTGGTCTTAGAGCGTGGTGATGAGTTCCGCGTCTTGCTTCGAAGAGATTATCAACAAGTAATCTCTTTTGTCATAGCGTTGCAAAGATCATTGTCTTGTAATCTTCGTCTTGGCTCCTTGAGAATATGAGAGTCATCAGATTGTAACTCCCGATGTTGATTGTGAAGGCTGTTGATTAGAGCTTTCATCAGTTGTTGTGAAGGTCGTCAGATTGTAACATTCATCAATCTATGTGAAAGTCTTCAAATTGTAACCTTCTGGAAGTCGTCAGATTGTAACTTCCATCATCGGTGTTTTGATGGGGATCAACTATCTATTGTGATTTTTAGACAGCCTACACACCTGTCACCCCATCCTCACCACAAAGCCTAAACCCCACTGCCTCAACCCCCGTATCCCCACTATCCAGTCCAGTGACCCACACTCTGCCCAGTCCAACACCTCTGCCCGAGCCATCCCCACCCCTAGTCCTCTATCACCCGAGGCCCCACCTCCATCGTGTACTATCACCATCTGATCAATGAATAATATCTTTAAGCCTATTCAAAAACTTAACCTCATTGCCCAACTTCCTCCTCTTTCTGAAACCGAACCGACAATTGTGTCACAGGCTCTTTCTCATTCCTCTTGGCGACAAGCCATTGTTGACCCTATAGTTTTGATGATGATTTGTCAAACAATATATTCTCTAGTTTTGTGTTTATGTTTTTCTTTACAGGTATTTCAACACACGTCAATCAAGCGTTAAAGATTCAAGTTCATGTGTGTGGATTTACCTAGGTATAAGTTTAGTTTACTTACATATATTGTATGATTAGATCTAAGCTCAATATATGTACACTTAACACGATTTTTAACGTTTTCTATCATATAAATATTTTTTCATCAAACGTTGTTACAATATCTTATATCTTATGTTTACAGCTCTTTCATAATTCATTATAAACATATAATATATACATACATATTTACAAGCCTTATGTTAATTTTTATGTTCACGAAAAACAGGTTTTCTGAACACTTTTTAAAAACAGGGAGTTTTCACAAACGAAAATTAATTTTCCAAAAATTTCTTTTCAAACATGTTTATTTCATCATTTAGAAATTTCCCCAAAGTTTCACTATTTTTGGAATTGATTTGATATTTTTAATGAATTTTCAAAATAGCCCAAAAACCTGTCATATGAGATATATCAGTTTCCGATCGACCGCCAATGGTATATTTCCTTGGCATGGCCTTTTTGTGCTCGCGGTTGACCGTGAAAACATCCAGAGACTTTCGCGGTCGACCGTCGCGATCGACCGCCAGCCTTATTTTCTCATACCCTGTGTTTTTGAGCTTCACGGTCGACCGCACCGGTCGACCGCCACTCTGTCAGATCAATCCCAACGGCTAGTTTCCAAAGCCATTGCAGTGTGGTTTTTTGGTCTTTTTCTTGGCTTTCTCTTGGCTTTGGGGTTTGTATAAATACCCCCTTTTACCTTCAGCTCTATACACAACAAGAGAATGTTTTAAAGAGTTTAAAAAGAGTTTAAGCTTGTTTTAAGCTTGTTTAAGGGTTTGGTTTATGAAGAAAGTTTTACAAGAGCTTGAGGAGATTATCAATTGTATTTTGGGCATTCAATCCATCTCTCTCTCTCTCTTGTCATCTAGAGAAGTTTTCCTAAACTCAACTCTAGCTTTTATTTATAATTATTTGTTGATTATCATTTCTATTAAAGCAAGTTTTATTTTGAGTTAGATTTGATTTTATCTCATTGTTACACACACCCACTTGAGCTTATTGTATTTACATTCATAATATATTTTGGGTTGGTGAGAGTTGTAACAATTGAGTGTGAGCTTTTATTGTGTTCTCATCCATAGTAGAGAACAAACATTTATTGTATTGAGCCTTATTGTGAGATTCACTTTGTAATACTCTTGTACACCGAGAGAAGTGTGTGGGGAGAGTCGGGGATCGTCCCAAGAGGAGTGGCGTCGGTTGACGAACCTAGGGAGAGGTTATAACCGAGCACTTGAGGGAGACACGTCTAGTTCAACACTTAGTGGGTGTAGAGTGGGATTACAATAGTGTGTTGTTGTGAAGTTTTCGGTTAGCTAGAAAACCGAGTGTGAGGTGTAAACGTTGTTCGGGTGAACGTAGAAAACCCGGTTGAGATAGTGGAGATCTCCTCGAGGTGAGGAGCGGAGACGTAGGTCCTCATTCCTCTTGACGACAAGCCATGTCCAATGAATTTATGGCCCTTGTTCGCAATGGAACATGGACATTGGTTCCCCCGTCTCCTTCTCAAAATGTTATAAGATACAAATGGGTCTTTCGTATCAAAAGGAAACCCGGCGGTTCTGTGGATAGGTACAAAGCTTGGTTAGTGGCTAAGGGTTTTCATCAACGGCCAAGGGTGGACTATAGTGAGACATTCAGTCCAGTTATTAAACCAATCACTATCCGCCTAGTTCTCTCACTTGCGATCAGCCAATCATGGCCTCTCCGACAGCTTGATGTCAATAACGCCTTCTTACAAGGCACTCTCCATGATTAGGTTTTCATGATGCAACCGTTAGGGTTTATTGACAAGGATCACCCTGACCATGTTTGCTCTCTCCGAAAAACTCTCTATGGCCTCAAGCAGGCTCCAAGAGCTTGATACCAAGAATTGCTTGACTATTTGCTCTCTCTTGGATTTTATAACTCTCTAGCAGATGTATCTCTGTTTATCTTCTCTGATGCAGGTATCACTCTCTATATTCTAATCTATGTGGATGACATTATCGTCACTGGTAATAATTTGGCCCGGGTTGACTCCATTATTGCCTTACTTGGTCGTCGTTTCTCCGTCAAAGATCTTGGTCCACTTTATTTTTTTGGGTGTAGAAGTTGTCCTGCATTCTCTTGGTATTGTTCTATCTCAGCGCCACTATATTCTGGATCTTCTCACACGGACCAAGATGGTCCCGTCCCGTCCTGTCCGTACCCCTAGCGACGGTGACCTCTCTCTGACATGACAGTGGTGTACCACTCTCGGACGGTCATGACTACCGCAACATCATTGACGGCCTCCAATATCTTGCCCTCACTCGTCCTGACATCTCCTATGCTGTCAACAAGCTGTCCCAATTCATGCAAGCTCCAACCACTGATCACTTGAATGCTGCAAAACGGGTCCTTCGCTATCTCCAGGGGACTATTGATCAAGGTCTTCTTCTTCGTCGTCAAAGTCATCTCTCTCTTCATGCTTACTCGGACGCTGACTGGGCCGGTGATAAGGATGATTTCTCCTCCACCAACACGTACATCATTTTCCTGGGCCATAACACTATCTCCTGGAGCTCCAAAAAGCAACGCACTATTGCTCGCTCATCCACAGAAGCCGAATACAGATCAGTGGCGTCCACGGTCGCGGAAACTAGATGGATCCTCTCACTTCTTACAGAACTCGGCATCACTATCCCCTTCAACCTGTGATTTATTGTGACAATGTTAGTGTCACTCAGCTCTGTGCCAACCCAGTATTCCACTCTCGAATGAAACATGTCGCTATTGACTATCATTTCATCTGTGCCAACCCAGTATTCCACTCTCGAATGAAACATGTCGCTATTGACTATCATTTCATCAGGCAACATGTTCAACGTGGTATTCTCCAACTCTCGAATGAAACATGTCGCTATTGACTATCATTTCATCAGGCAACATGTTCAACGTGGTATTCTCCACGTCTCTCATGTCCGCTCTGAAGATCAACTCGTCGATATGCTTACAAAGCCTCTTCCATCCACGCGGTTTACAAACCTATGCACCAAGATTGGACTATCTTCCAGACACTCCATCTTGCGGGGGCATGACAGAATATAATATTTCCCGCCATCATTGTTTATCTTATTACCATGTATAGTTGTTACCTTGTTTATCTATTATCATGTATAGTTGTTACCTTGTTTATCTTATTACCATGTATAGTTGTTACCTTATAATCTACTTACCATGTATAGTTGTTATCTAATAGGTCTCTACCTGTGAGATCTATAATTACTCTTGTATTCTCCTTATATCAATTTAATTCGAAAATTATATTCTTCCTTTTATCTCTTCAGAATATAATCGCAATTTTCACCATAATTTCAAAGTTTTGATGCAATGATTATGAATTTTAAGATGGTATCACAACAAGCTAAGTTCTATTCGCACCAACCACAACTTTAAAAGCAAATTTTTAAGAAAATGGCGGCGCTACCTAAATTCGATTTTAGCCCAGCTAAGGGGCGTTCAACATGCGAGGACGATCTTAGAATGTAAGTATATAATAAATCTACCGGTTGGGGACTTGAAGAGTATGAATAGCATATTATTCATTTGAAAAGGATCGACTAATTAACAGTTACGATTACGAATGAGATAACAGTCAATCCACTTGAAGATCATAGATGAGAGAACTTGAATCCTTGTTCAAGCAAAATTCTTTTGTTGGGTTATTTGCATTTAAACAGTCCAAAGTTTACATCATTTCTAACTTTGACTTTCTGAAGTTTTCCCCTCGAAATGTTATGCAAAGTCCCAAAAACAAATTCAGTCTGATATAAATGTCTAAACGATGAGAGTAAAGTTCAAAATTTTCCAAAATTTCAGGGTACTTTTTGCGCAAAAGAAACTTCAGGGATTAAATTCTGTAATATTTAAGCGTAACAATGTCAGTCTTGCTACCAGAAGCTTCAGCGAGCAAGGAGGCAACAAAGAAAAACTCTAGGCCCTCAGTGCCTTGTCCTTAACCAAAAACAGCATAAATTCATTTCTACGTCAGAAGTGAAAGGAAACTGAAAGCATTGATTTCCGCAAGCACTCTCTTACAACATCATCACTGTGGTTGCACGCTGCAATAAAGGATGTAGGCCTCTCCAAAATGAATGAATTCATTACAACACAGAGAAACCACTTGCAGAATTCTACGCTACAACAGTTAGGCTTCAGCAAAATAATGAGAGCAAGACCAAGAAGATTATGAGCTTCAATTGCTTTATCTGCTCTCTTGCTCCCTCAACCAAGCCTTGAGACAAAACAAACAGATGAACAGCTCATCCAACTGACATGACACGGTTTTAAACTTCAACCTCTTCTGTTAATGGCGAGCGTGAAGTATATCAGAATCATCGTCCCCATGCTCGACCTGTAAATAGATGATCAATGGTAAAACAAATCATATGATTAAACAGCCAGCAGAAACTGAAAATATTTTGAGGTTTCATCTGCAAGTATAGTCACATCACATTAGAGGGAACGAGGAAAAGCACAGAAGTTACGTAGAAAGTATAGAAATTATGTAGAAAATAAGCCTAAATAAAAAGATAAGCTGAATGGCCATCGTTTATTGACTTAAACTAGAAAGCTGCGGGATCAAGATCCCCAAATCTCGTCGATTTTGAAATAGATCCCCCAAAACTTGCTATTCAGAAATTTGTACGATGACAAAATTCGCGCTTAAGAGCATATAACATGGGGTTGGATTTTATGGGGTTTGAAGCAGCCTGTCCCTTCGTAACGGTTAGAAGTGGGGGCCTCAAGACAGTGGTGTAACGGAAAAAAAAAAAGCAATACTAATTGTACTTACTTGATTGCAGATAAACGAACATATTACCAAATAGACTAATATGGTGTAACCTATGGGTTTTCGAGGACTCGTTTCAGAATATCAACTTTTGGGGTCCTTATTTGGAAAAATAGTTGAGATTTGGGGGACCCATACATTACAAAATCCTTAAAAATTCGGGTCAAAAATGCTCTTTACCTTATATTCAAGGCAAACTGAGTCCTCCTAAAAATCTAACCCCTTGAATTGAGAAATTCTGCATTGCCTTCATTACTTATGGATTAATGAAATTCTCATGTTAAAGGTTATGGCAGTCAATCGCCATTCTATAGTTCAAAACTTTCAGGAGAGTAAATTGATTATAAAATAAACTCCGCCAATGTTGTGCTTTGTTCTATTGCCAATACTGCATGTCCTAAACCAAGATAAAAGAGGAGGGTTGCGTTAAGTAGCCGACAGCCAACGTAAAATATAGTCGGATCAACATAACATGAATCCTATAGAATATTAGTTGGGGTGTCCCCACCGTGATGCATTGTATCATTGCCACCCTGATGCAAATTGCAATGACAAGTAAGCAATGGTGGTTTGCTAGGACGTTTCCCGAAAGCAACGCATTACATCGATGCCACTCCTGTGTAATGACAAGTGAGCAAGGGTGTTCTAGGAAATTAAAATCCCCTAATACATTGCCAAATAATTTTAGGCATAGACAAGAACGTCATGAGAGAGTAAATAATAGGAGACTTTTGCAAAGAATAATATTAGGTTAGTTACTTGGAATATAGGCACACTTGCTGATAAGACAATGGAATTAGTAGATATCATGCTTAGAAGAAAGATTAGTGTAATTTATTTACAAGAAACTAAATGGGTAGATGAAAAATCTAGAGAAATGGAAAAGACTGGATATAAAGTTTGATACATGGTAAAAGAGAAGAATAAAAATGGAGTGGGAATGCTTGTAGATAACATAATAAAATATGGTGTCGTAGATGTAAAAAGAGTTGGATATAGAATAATACTAATAAAAATTATTATTGGGAGTAGATGTTATTAATATTATTAGTGCTTATACATCACAAGTAGGGTTGCCCAAGAGTACTAATAGGAAATTTGGGATAATTTAGATGAATTAGTACAGGAAATTTCATTAGGAGAGAAATTATTTATATGAGGGTATCTTAATGGGCAATGTTGGTAAGGATAATATAGGGAATGAGAGGATATGTGGAGGTTTTGGGTAGGGAGATAAGAATGATATGGGAGAATCAATTTTAGAGTTTACAACATCGTATGATTTGATAATAGCAAATACACGATTTAGAAAAAGGGATGAACACTTAATAATATTTAAAAGTGGATCTAATAGTAGTCAAATAGACTTTTTTTACTAGAAAGGTGGATAGGTTACCATGCAAAGATTGTAAAATTATACCCAAAAAGAGTTTAACTACACAACATATGTTGATTGTATTAGACTTCTCTATTAAGAAGTGGAAAAGGGAAACTCATATGATAAGAATTAAATGGTGGAACTTAAAAGGAGAAAACTTAATGCTTTTTAAAAATAAGGTGATAAAAGAAGATATATGGAATATATATGATAAGACAAATATTATATGGAATGGTATGTCATCTTGTATTAAGAAGATCGCAAAAAATATTCTAGGAGAATCTAAGGGTTGTAGGTTAGATGATAAAAAGAGTTGATGGTGGAATGAAGAAGTGCAAAAACCAATTGAGGAGAAGATAACATTATATATAAATTGGCAAAAGTGTAGGAGCAAGAAAACTTTGAGAAATATAAGCTAGTAATGAAGGAAGCAAAAAAGGAGGGAGCAAGAAAACTTTTCTATTAAGAAGTTAGAA
>NW_017972436.1:89992-90591 GCF_001876935.1 Asparagus officinalis | reverse complement strand
TATATATATATATATATAATATATAAACTTGCTAAGATGAGAGAAGAGAAAAGTAGGAATTTGGGTAATATTAGTTGTATTAAAAGTGAGGATCAAAGAGAGGTGGAGTAGTTACTTTCATAAATTATTTAATGATAATCATATAGGTGAGCGACGTAGAGAATTAGACAATATAGTGATTAGTGAATGATAAGAATTATAAATATTGTCAAAAAATTAGTGTTAGTGAGGTCAAAGATGCTCTAAAGAAAATGAAAAGTAGAAGAGTCGTAGGACTAGATAGTATTTCTATTGAAGTTTGGAAATATCTTGGAGATGTAGGATTAGGATGATTGACTAAATTATTTAATAAGATAATTGAGACAAAAAATAATTGATGAGTGAAGAATTAGTGCTTCGATAGTGATATCAAGAATAAAGGAGATATACAAAGTTGTTCGAACTATCGGCGTATTAAACGCATAAGTCATACAATAAAACTTTGGGAGAGGGTAATTGAACAAATGCTAAGAAAAGAGAAGCGTATCTGAAAATCAATTCGGTTGTATGCTCGACCAGTCAACTATGGCGCCCATACATATTTTGAGAAGGCTGATCAT